>NC_056749.1:321542553-321760053 GCF_019279795.1 Protopterus annectens
TTGGCTGAAGGCACACCCTAGCTGTGTGTGTCCAGAGTCTGTTTGGCTGAAGGCACACCCTAGCTGTGTGTGTCCAGAGTCTGTTTGGCTGAAGGCACACCCTAGCTGTGTGTGTCCAGAGTCTGTTTGGCTGAAGGCACACCCTAGCTGTGTGTGTCCAGAGTCTGTTTGGCTGAAGGCACACCCTAGCTGTGTGTGTCCAGAGTCTGTTTGACTGAAGGCACACCCTAGCTGTGTGTGTCCAGAGTCTGTTTGGCTGAAGGCACACCCTAGCTGTGTGTGTCCAGAGTCTGTTTGGCTGAAGGCACACCCAAGCTGTGTGTGTCCAGAGTCTGTTTGGCTGAAGGCACACCCTAGCTGTGTGTGTCCAGAGTCTGTTTGGCTGAAGGCACACCCTAGCTGTGTGTGTCCAGTGTCTGTTTGGCTGAAGGCACACCCTAGCTGTGTGTGTCCAGAGTCTGTTTGACTGAAGGCACACCCTAGCTGTGTGTGCCCAGAGTCTGTTTGGCTGAAGGCACACCCTAGATGTGTGTGTCCAGAGTCTGTTTGACTGAAGGCACACCCTAGCTGTGTGTGTCCAGAGTCTGTTTGGCTGAAGGCACACCCTAGCTGTGTGTGTCCAGAATCTGTTCGACTGAAGGCACACCCTAGCTGTGTGTGTCCAGAGTCTATTTGGCTGAAGGCACACCCTAGCTCTGTGTGTCCAGAGTCTGTTTGACTGAAGGCACACCCTAGCTCTGTGTGTCCAGAGTCTGTTTGACTGAAGGCACACCCTAGCTGTGTGTGTCCAGAGTCTGTTTGGCTGAAGGCACACCCTAGCTCTATGTGTCCAGAGACTGTTTGGCTGAAGGCACACCCTAGCAGCCTGTTTGCTGTTGTCACTATTTTCTCACTGTACTCCTGGCATTAGCTGAAGAATCAGGTACAAGGCCAAAATCAATGGGGACAAGGGCCCACAAATAGGGACAGATTTTAAAAATTTGTCTTAGAAACTTAAAGATGCTAGAACAATAGGTTTTCCATTAGTATACGTTTTCTGAAGGATATGAAGTCTAAAACTCAAAATGTTTGTCATTATTTAGTGACTGCAATCTTTAATGATTTGCCAGAAAACTGCAAATTTTATGAGGAACAGACTAAAATTAAGAGGCAAAAATCTGGACATTCTGCAATGCTCTGGACAGTGGAAAGGTACATCTCTGGTGGTCCAATTAACGTGGTCAAGACCACCAGATCCTTTTCCTGCTCTGTTGTCATCAGTTCCACTGCTTTCTGATAACCATTTTATTAAGTTTAATATTTGTTTCAGGTAAAACCAAATCCATACTACTGGATTTTAAGTAGACCGGAGAGACACAAATATTTATAGCTGCTGAAAAGAAGCAAACAATATTGTATAGAATCAAGTTTTCCTTTCATGTTCCACCCAGAAAAAAATGTTTTTTTTTTCTTTAATAACCTGCATATTTTCATGATGAATGTTTGTCTCAGCATAAAATAAAAATTGCTTAAGAGAATCATACCATCAGAATGCAAAACATGGATCTCGTTCGCCTGTTCAGGCAATGAGCGCTTCTGCCAGACACGTGTTTTGTTTGGCTGTCACTTGTGTTTTCTTATACTTTTCAAGACTCCCTGCAGTGACTAATAATGTTAATAATGCTCACCTTCCAAATCAAGCAGGGCTGTACATAACCCTGGTGCAAACTTGTGTCTGCCCCCTCCAGTCATCAAAACTAGCCTTAAAGGTAGCCAAAGTAATATTTAGTTTGACCCAAGTGGTAATTTCTTCCATAGGCTATGAATACGTTGAAAGTTAGGAGTCTCTCTCTCTCTCTCAACAGCACGTCTTGTTTATTTGTTGGTATGGATCTGTCTCTGAAAATTCTGGTCAAGTTTTATGCAGAGGCATTTTATCTGCTATTATGCATATCAGATTTCTTGTGTTGATACCAACCTGTATAAAGAACCACAGCAGCTGCACTTGCACATACGCATTTTTTGAGACATAAAGATCGGGAGCATTAGAGTGAACTTTGTAAGCAGGTGGATGTACTTTTTTAAAAAGCAGGCAGTTACGACATAGAAAGAAAATGAACTTAAATGGATTTTATGCATGGAGGTTGTTTTATATGAGGATAACTGTAAAAGTTTGTAAAGAAAAATGCCCTTTTGTTATCTTCTTTCTTATATACTGTACCTTATCTCTGAGTTCTTCAGAAGCTAGGAAACTAGCACTACACATTATAAATGAGTCAATATATCAGTGACAACTGATAAATTAAAACAGAACTGGTGAAACACTGGCAATGAAACAAACACACCATGTGACCTGCTAAATGCACTACTCAAAACAAAACTTGTAAATGAATTTAGTACAGCTAACACTAGATTTTCTGTTTGAGTTGGTTGTATCTGCTCAAAAAAAGATGTCTTTTGTTCAAACTAAAATAGATAAAAATAAACAACTAAACTACAGTATGACTATAATTAAATAAGTAGACAAGATATATGGTGAAATATGAAAATCTGGATGACATACTATGATATAAATTTACTTTGTGTACCTTAAATGAACTAGTTATGGTGCATTCCTTTCTAAAAAGAGCTTAAAAATGACCTGTTGGCAGGCACAAATAAACTAAGTATTCAAGGAAGCCAGTTTGCATGAAATAGATATGCTGCCAGTTTTGTCTCAGTCTGGGAATGATGTGCAGTTACTGAAATACTTGCCTGAACTGTGTGTCCCACATCACCTGATATTAAAAACAACATGACCTTTTAAATATATGACAGCTGTGTCTGCGTCCAGACAAGCATTATGTCTGCAAAGAGTGTCAAACAATAATGTTGTTTTGCACTTCTATATACGTTGGTTTGCAGCTTCATTTTTTTAAATAAAGTGCAAATGTGTAGCAATTTGAAATGTGCTACAAATTCTGGGATGATGCATTTCCCCAGGAAAACAGGGTTTCTGCAAGCAAGTGCATTTAAAACAGGTGACATGATAGTGAAATAAGAGCAATTTATTTAGTTAATATTGCCAATGGTATTTCACTGTGTTATGTTTTCATCTCTGTTACTTCCTTAATTACTTTTGTGTTTGATATATCACTAGAAAATACCCTCCAAATGCACCATTGTCACTTCTGAGAATAGGGGATCAGTATACCATATGGGGGGATAATACTGGGGGGTTCCTTTGATCCCTGAAATGATTCTACATGTCATTTGGTTTGTTCACTGAAGACCTTCAATCCTGTGTCTCCTCTTCTACTGCTCGGCACCAGAGTGGAAGGAGAGCACGGATGATCCTTTTTTACTTCACAATGATCTAAGTTAGAAGTCAGGATGACAAAAATATATGTGGAATTAGACTCATGCTACTGCCAGAGTGGCAAAACATCCTTATATCTCAATGATAGCACAGAGCAGAGACCCAGAAGCAATTCTGAGAGTTCAGTGGCATTCTTGTGACCATTCAGGAATTGGGGGGGGGGGGGTCATTGCTCATGTTCATACACTCCCATCCAAGTGCCACAGACCTCTTGCTATATCACTGTGTGACAGAAGAAATGTTTATTTAAGATGCAGTTGTTTAACACACTGGACTGGCCCTTACTGGTAGCCTAAAGGGAAAAGGCCAAGAAAATGCATATTTGTAGTGTCATTTTAGCCATGAAAGGAGGGCCAACAGAGAGTTCAGATTTCATGGAAGTAAAGTGGCATCACTGACCACTGAGCAAAAGTTAGGTCTGAAGTTATCCATTAATCTCTTGCAAAGGAAGGGTAACTCTGACAAATTTCATATAAATCATGTTGCCTATATCTATCACAGACCAGGTGCCCAGAAAGTCAGATCTCTCAGTTGTACTCATGTAGGAGATACATACCTATTTTCAAGCTGGATTTACCCTTTTGTATGGAGAACCTATTTTCAGAGCTATAAATCTACAGTGGATATAAAAAGTGTACACACCCCTCTTAAAATACCAGGTTTTTGTGAAATAAAAAAAATGATACCACAATAAATCATTTCAAAACTTTTCCCACCTTTAATGTGACCTATAACCTGTACAATTCAATTAAAAAACAAACAAATCTGCTAGGGAAAAAATAAAAAATAAAAAATGTACAATAAGCCAGTTACATAACTGTGCACACCATTAAACTAATACTTTGTTGAAGCACCTTTTGATTTAATTACAGCATTCAGTCTTCTTGGGTAGGAGTATATCAGCATGGCACATCTTGACTTGGCAATATTTGCCTACTCTTCCTTGCAAAAGGTTTCCAAATCTGTCACATTGTGAGGACATCTC
Organism: Protopterus annectens; assembly: GCF_019279795.1. NCBI lineage: Eukaryota > Metazoa > Chordata > Ceratodontiformes > Protopteridae > Protopterus > Protopterus annectens. The sequence continues at coordinate 321,546,876 of NC_056749.1, forward strand.
TTGTGCACAGCCCACTTTAGGTCACCCCATAGATTTTCTATTGGATTTAGGTCTGGGCTCTGGCTGGGCCACTCCAAAACTTTAATTTTCTTTGGATAAAGCCATTCTTTTGTTGATTTGGATGTACTTGGGGTCATTGTCATGTTGAAGGATGAAATTCCTCTTCATCTTCAGCATTCTAGCAGACGCCTGAAGGTTTTGGGCCAAAAGTGACTGGTATTTGGAACTGTTCATAATTCACTCCACCTTGACTAAAGCCCCAGTTCCAGCTGAAGAAAAGCAAACCCAAAGCATGATACTGCCACCACCATGCTTCACCGTGGGGATTGTGTTCTTTTGGTGATACAAAGTGTTGTTTTTGCACCAAACATACCTTTTGGAATTGTGGCCAAAAAGTTCAACCTTGATTTCATCAGACCATAACACATTTTCCCACATGCTTTTGGGAGACGATGTATTGTTTTGCAAATTTTGGCTGGGTATGGATGTTCTTCTGTGTAGGAAAAGGCTTCCATCTTGCAACCCTACCCCATAGTCCAGACATATGGAGAATATGGGAGATTGTTGTCACAAGTAGTACATAACCAATACTTGCCAGAAATTCCTGCATCTCCTTCAGTGTTGCTGTAGGTCTCTTGGCAGCCTCCCTGACCAGTTTTCATTTTGTCTTTTCATCAATTTTGGAGGGACGTCCAGTTCTTTGCAATGTCATTGTTGTCCCATATTTTCTCCACTTTTTTGATGATTGTCTTCACTGTGTCCCATTGTATATCCAATGCTGTGGAAATTTTTTTGTACCCTTCTCCTGACTGATACCTTTCAACAATGGTAAGTTCTCTGCGAACCATGGCTTTTGCTGTAGCAGGCAACTGAGTAAATGTCAGGAAAATCCTACTAGGACAGCTGAAGTTTATTTGAGGTTAATCAGAGTCTCTTTAATTGATGGCATGTGTGTACCGAAGAAGACTGAATGTTGTAATTAAATCAAAAGGTGCTTCCACAAAGTATTAGTTTAAGGGTGTGCACACTTATGCAACCAGCTTATTGTACGTTTTTTATTTTTTATAATTTTTCCCCTAACAGATTTGTCAATTGAATTGTACAGGTTATAGGTCACAAACCTAGCATTTTAACAGGGGTGTGTACACCTTTTATATCCACTGTATTTTCTGGCTTGATTTATCCCTTCAAATGCAATCCCCAATCTTGCCACACATCACATAATTTTAAAACTGTTTAGTACACTGGAAACCACAGTACATGACCAACATACCGTGGCACCAGTAATTTAGGAAAAAAGATCCACATTTTACATCTCCTTTTTCAGAAGCAAACTGAATGACTTTGTGAGGCCTATTTTTGTGCTATCGTTGATTTAAATCTTTAGATTTTACACTGTGTTGTTCATAATATGCTTATATTTTTTGTCACTCGGTTTTTGAAACTTGTGTTTCTGAGCAGAATCCTGTAATCCTACTTGAAGCAGGAAGAATTAGGTGCTATTTGGTATTCAAACTGCATGCTAATTTAGTGTCCAGATTTTTGGCATACTGTATCTACTTCTCAAGTGCCTTTGTGCCTGTTTTCAATGTCTGCAGGTTGAGAGGTGTGAAGACAAGAAAAATGTCAACACCGTGTAGTGCAGTGAAATGAACAGTTTGTTCTCTGTGAAGATGTATGTGAAAGGAGAACAGGACAACACTGAACAGGACAAGATCCAGTAGCGTTTAACAGACCTCCAGTACTGGCAACAAAAATTGTACAGTTGTTATAATTGTTATCGTCAGTGGAACAATGTGTAGTATAATAACCAATGTCTGTTGCAAATTTGGTACGTTATTCAGTTCTGAAGTGTGGTAGGATAATTCCGAGGAACAAAACAACTATTCATATTTTATGGTAAAGGATGTTCTTCTCTCAGGGAATACTGACCCAGCTGTGTGAAAAATTCTGTCTGAATTCTTAAATGGCATGTAGGCAGGAGCATGTCGATCTGTCTCAGGTGTTTTCAGCGAATGCAAAGAAACTAAAGCCAGTTTGCTGAAACTGCTTTCGAGGAAAGTGAAGATTACTGTTTTCTCCACTGTTGTATGACCTTGGAGTTGGTATATATAATTCCAGGGATTGTGAGAGGTGGGGCTGCAAAAAATTGTTTTCATGTTTGCTGATGGCAGTTTCCACAAACTGGTTTTAGTTTATTGGTGTTCATCGAAACTACCTTTGAAGAATTGACATGAATTGCATGCAGGCATCTCAGAGGAGCAGTACCACTCATAGGTTCATAGGTTAGTACTAGGCTAACTGCCTTTGTGGGCCATTTTAAGCCTAGCCATTTACCCAATCTGAGAATCAAACCCTGCACCTTGTGTTTGTAAGGTAAAGACCTTACCATTATGCCAGCCTCCCACCCCTTAATTTTTTCCTAGGGAAAGAATTTGCTGTTCCAAAACACATACACACAACACAAGCACACCAAACAAACAGCAATCCACACACATACACCTAAACCTACACTAAACTATACATACACCACTAACTATCCACTTACCTTAACCCAAACCCTAACCCTAAAGTCCGTTACTATCGCACAGTCACCTTACCTGCACCCTAACCCTAACTCACCTACCCCGTCCTAACCCTCATGTCCACACAATTGCACACTTACCTGACCCGCATCTCAACCCTAACGCACCTACCCCACCCTAACCCTCGCATCCACACAATCGCACACTTACCTGAACCCAACCCGTAACTTTCCACCACAGCAGTGAAAATACCGAAGCAACAGAAACGGACAATTGAATTCTTTCCCTAGGAAAAAATTTGTTTTTCTGTTTCTTTGATATTTTCAACGTTCACTGAAAACGGGTCGATATTAGAACACTCGAAATTTTGAAAGTTCGGTGTTTTAATATAGACCCTTTGATTCTCACCTTTGAAGGAAAATTGGCTAAGCTTAAAATGGACTGTAAGGGCAGCTAGCATATTACTTACCTATGAATGTATAAAATCTGGCAGCATGTCACAAATTGGTTGGTTATTGTGGCTGATTAAGCTTGATGGTTCAAAGGAAAGACAACATTACTATCTGAGGTCTGACCTTCAGCAAGGGAAGAGGAGTGGTGATATGAAATGTAATGTATCTTTAATCAATACATCATTTTATTCAGTAGAACGTGAATACAGATTGGCACTACTGTGATACATTGCATTATTCATTTTTAATTAAATTGCACTACTGTGATTTGTTTATTTATATTACCAAGAAGGTTTTGTTTTATATTTATGGTACAGAGACTACGACAAAGAACTGTACTGCTGGATAAGTACAGAGTGGATTTTACTTCACTTGAGCAGGTAATAATAATGAAATGGAATAACAATTTAAACATGACCTTTGACTGACCATATAATAGTTGCGTGGAAGTAAATATCAGAAAGAATGTAGGACCACTGCATGGGATAAGAGAGATATATTCAGCTGGTTAGTATGCTAAGTAAAGCAAATTTATCAAAAGTTTGTAACATAAAGAAACTGTATTTTTATGAAGTCTGACAAATATTTGGGGTCTACCTGTATTTATATTCCAAGAAAAATAAAAAAAGAATGCATGTAAATTTATAAAGTAAGGAAACAGGCCTGATAAGAGAACAGAAAATTAGATTTAAGAACTCTGTGCTATCAAGAATCTGAGATGCTATTTTAACTGGGGTCACCCTTGTCAGGATTTTATAACTCAAGCCACATGTGCTGGCTATATCACAGTATGATTCTGTTATAGCAACCAAACACTAAAGGAGCTCACACTTTGTTTTATTGTGAGAACTGTAGGCATGACATTTTTAAAATGTGACATAGGTACACACACACACACACCCACATACACACTAACAGAAAAGAAAACAAACCATAACAACATTTCCATTATTGTCATGCAGTAATATATGTTTTCTTTTTAACAATTTCCAGTCACTCTAGCATTATATAAATTGCTCAATTCCTGCATAGCGTTGAATTTCTCTTTTCCTCCTGTATATATATATATATATATATATATATATATATATATATATATAAAATCATCATCATCAGCCCCCTTTCTCCTATTATTCTACATGGGGTTGGGGTATTGTGTTAACTGTCGCCAAATCTCACAATTCAGTGCCGCACTCCTGCCTTCTTCAACACTCATACCTGACTGTCGCAGGTCTTCCTTCACACAATCCATCCACCTCTTTGCTGGACATCCTCGCTTCTTCTTACCTTCTTCCTGTCTGTCCAAATCTTCCTCACCAGATTGTTTTCTGCTTTTCTACACATGTGCCTAAACCACCATAATCTGTTCTCTTTGATCTTTTCTGCAATTGGAGCTACTTTGGCTTCTGCTCTTATGTCCTCATTTCTTTATGTGTCCCACAGTGTGCATCCTACCACCCTTCTCAGGCACTTCATTTCCATTACTTCTAGCTTCTTCATCTCCTCTGCCTTTACTGCCCAGGTTTCTGTACCGTACATAATAGTGGTCGCACCACTGCCTTGTACAACTTACTATTCAGCTTTTTTGGCATTCTTCTGTCATAGACTACACCTGATACTCTATGCCAGTTAGCTGCAGCCCCTCTGATTCTAGCTTTGATCTCTTCGTTCAGACTACCCTTCTCCTCAACTACTCCTCCCAGATACATGAAGCTGTTTACCTGTTTCACTATCTTCCCTTCTATCTCTGTTCTCAGGTTCTTCTGATTTCCCTAATTTGTTGCCATTACCACCATCTTATCTGTGCTTAGTTTCATCCCATGTGCCTTCAGATTTGCATTCCATTCTCCTATCCTTTGCTGAAGTTCTAGCTCAGAGTCTGCTTGTACTGCCACATCGTCTGCATGCAGCAGCTTTGTTGATCCATCCCGTCCAACCTGTTTGCTAATGTAGTCCATCACCAGTATGAGCAGCAGTGGGCTCAGAGCTGAACCCTGATGTACACCCACACCCACTGGGAACCCTTCTGTGAGGCCAACACCATCTGTACTTGAGTCATTGGGTCCTTGTACATAGCCTGCACTAATTCTTCCAATGTTTCTGGGACTTCAAACCACAGCAGTACTGCCCAGATCAGCTTTCTTGGGAACTTGTCATATGCTTTCTCCAAATCTAGGAATGCCCAGTGGGACTCTCTCCTCATCAATAGCTTCTTCTCAAATATCTGGCTCAATGCAAACACAGGGTCAGTTGTGCTGCATCCTGATCTGAATCCAAACTGCTCATCTCCCATCTTGCATTCTACCACTATGCGTATCTGTTTATTAGTCACCCTCTCCAGACCTTTCATGCAATGTGATAGGAGTTTGATGGCTCTGTACTGCCCACAGTTGTGGATGTCCCCTTTGTTCTTGTACACTGGCATGAGTATGCTTATTCTCCAGTCAACTGGGATATGCCTTTCTCTCCACACTGCTATTAGCACCCTCAAGAGCCATTTTATTTATTTATTTTATTTATTTATTTAAATTTGTTGACCGGGAGTGTCCGACTGGACGTAGGTCCATTTTCAGCAGAGGCCCGGGGAGAAAAGCTCCACAGTAAAATAAACAGACAGTAGTTATATTGGATTACATAGCAATTAACAATTTAACATAGCAATTGCTTACAACATATTTACAGATGAAGAACATAGTACATCAGTAGACAACTAGAATCTTTATCTGTGAAGTACATAACAGACATTAACAAATGTTACAATGAGAAGTTCCTGCTGTATAATAAGTACTAGGCTTATGAGCATCTGAGCTTGCTATAATCAAGGTAGTTAATGGAGTGGAAAGAAAGGTAGTGGCTGGATGGGGTGGATGATATTACAGTGGGAGTTGCAAGGGCATAGCCAGCATGTTTTTAGGTGCGCATTTAGTAAAGTTTTGAAGTGGGTGCATGATGGTACGGAGGTAATTGTGGGTGGGAGTGAGTTCCATAATTTGGCTACGGCGCAAGAGAATAGTGCTTCACCAGCAGAGTTACTGGCTTTAGTGATCTGCAAGTGATTTTTTTGCTGGATCTTAGTGGTCTGGTGGTGCGATAGGGTTGGAGTAGATTCTGGAGGGATGGGACATTTAGTGGATGGTTTACTAGTTTGTGGGTGAGTGAGAGTTGATACCACTGAAGGAGGTGAGGGAGTTCAAGCCAGCCCAGTTCAGCAAGTGAGAGACAGTGGTGACTATGGTAGGATGCCCCTGTGGCGAATTTGGTGATTTTGTTGTAGCAGGTCTCTAGCTTGTTTAGATCACATTGCCTTAGGTTGTTATATATTGGAGAGGCATAAAGTAGGGTGGAGATAAAGTGGGAATTTGCTACAGAAATCTTTGCTGCTTTGGTGAGAAATTGCTTATTTCTGTATAACGCTCCTAGTTTTTTTGGACTTTTTTTATGGTCATGGATATGTGAATGTCAAATTTTAGTTTATTGTCTATTTCCACTCCTAGCAATTTGGTGTGTTCAGTTGGGTATATAGTGGTGTTGTCTTTTGCTGTGATGTTAAAGTGAGTGTTGTTTTGAGTATGTTTGGTGGGTTGGAAGATGAGTAGTTTAGTTTTGTTTGGGTTGAGTATTAATTGGGCATTGGATAACCATGTTTCAACAGAGGAAAAGGCTTCCTGTGTGACTTTTTGCAGTTTGGGTAGGGACTGGGCTGAGCAGATGATGATCGAGTCATCTGCGTATTGTATGAGTGTGCCATGTTTGGTGGCAGAGGCTAGATTATTGGTGTAAACAGAGAAGAGTAGGGGTCCAAGGATGGATCCTTGGGGAACCCCTATGGAGACAGGTAGTTGGGGAGATATGTCATTCTGCCATACAACGGAATGTTGGTGGTCAGACAGGTAACTCTGAAACCAGTTGGTTACTGATTGTGAGAAGTATAGGTTATTGAGGACCGAGATAAGTTGTTTGTGTGGGATCATGTCAAATGCTTTAGATAGGTCTAGGAAAGTAGCAGAGGAGAGATAGCCATTGTTTTTATGCTGAAGGATAGTGTTAGTAAAGGAGAGTAAGGCAGTGGTGGTGCTATGGTTTGGTTGGAGACCATGCTGAGTACTGGAAAGGAGGTTGTTAGTAAGGAGGCAGTCTGAGACCTGAGAGTGTATGCATCTCTCTAGTATTTTGGAGAGTGGAGAGAGAATAGCTATGGGGTGGTAATTGGTTAGTTCTACGGAGGGTCCGCCTTTGTGGAGGGGAATTATATGTGATACTTTCCACAGTGTGGGAATGTAACTTTCTGACAGAGATCGGTTAATCAAGATGGATACTGGGTAGGCCAGAGCATCAGCTGCGATTTGTAGGTTTTCACTTGGGAGGTTGTCTGCTGCTAATTTGGTGGGTTTAAGTTTAGTTAAGAGTTTTTTTATGTTGGAGGTAGGTACAGGAGAAAAAGAGAAGGCAGTGGGGAGATTACTAGTTGAAGGTGTGGGTTGGAGGGGAGGGGGGTTATGTTGTTTAGCTAGTGATAGTATGGTTTGTGTGAAGTGTGTGTTGAATGAGGTAGCAATATTTTCTGAGGAGTGAGGGATATTAGGAGGAGGGGTACTGACTTTACCTGGGTGGAGGATGGAGTTTATGAAGGACCAGAATTGTTTGGGGCTGTGTTGTGAGGAGTCTAGGGCAGACTGGTAGTATTGGGTTTAAGTTTAGTTAAGAGTTTTTTTTATGTTGGAGGTAGGTACCCAGCATCTTTATCATATCTGCTGTGACCTCATCTGAGCCTGCTGCTTTCCCTGACTTCATCTTCCTTATTGCTGTTCTTACTTCTTCTAGGGTGGGCTCCTCTTCTTCTCTCACTGTAGGCTGTTTCTGGGGCAGTACAGCTTCTGTAGGGTTTTCTTCATTCAGAAGCTGCTGGAAATACTCCTTCCATCTGCCTTTGATGTCCTCTGGGCTGGTGAGCTGTTGTTGAAGGGTGTCTGACTATCTTCTTTATCTTTCTGTCTTTGCCTTGCAACCTGGTATAGTTTCTTTGTGCCCCTTACTGAGTCACTTTCCAGAAGCTGATAGAGTGCCTCTGATCCCCTATTCTTTGCTATTGCAACTTCTTTCTTAGCCAACTAGTAGTCCTTCCTGCCTGGTCAGTCTTTTCATTATATATATATATATATATATATATATATATATATATATATATATAGATATTCTAAGGATCCCCACATCTTTTATCTTCTTTATAATGGTCAGTATTTCAGTTACATGGTTGGTTTAGATTTTGATTTCCATTTTCTAGCAGTTGCTTTTTGAAAGTCAACAGCATTAACAATGTCTAGTTAATTCAGATCCTATATCCCAGTTTAAGAGAATAGTTTCCTTATTTACAAACCATTTGCTCCTTCAACATTTTGACAAAATATTCTAAAGGGAATTTTTTTATAAATTGCCAACTACTTACATTTCTAAAAACATGTTCCTAATAACTACCCTCTTTCCCATCATACCAGCAGCATTTATGTATCTAAAGTCTGTTTTAAGTGTAAAAATACCTATGCAAACACTTCCATACAAAAGTCCTAAACCTCTGGGCTTTGTTAGATACTTATTAGCCATACAAATGCCATCCTACTGTTCCTTTGCAAACTGCCTTTCTAGGCTCTCTTTCCAATCTTTTTTAACATCTTATGCTCTATTCTTATATAGTTATCATGTGGTCTTTTATATATCCTACTGTCACTTTAGCAGTAGTTTCTGATCTAGACTTTCCCTATACTCTGTTATCAGTCCCTAGTCTGGAAGGCTGTGTCTGCTCTGCAGTCCAAAGTTAAATTCTAAGGTAAATTTATTTGTGATAGCTATAAAACACACTAGACCTAATCTCTAACAACTTTTATTGACAGAAAAGTGATACTTTTCCTCACAAAATTGGATAAATAAGGAATGACCCCCAAGGACTTAGAATTATCTGTTGACCAAAAATGGTGTTTAATAAGAGGGTAGCAAAGCTTAAGAGAGTCGATGAATAACCCTGACTTGAAAATATGTTTTAAGGTAAAAATTTTAATGACAATCCCCAAAACCACAAGTCCTAGCCTGTAGTCACAAGTTTTGACTAAAAAGTTAAACTTTTTGTCACAAAAAATAATTACTTTAAATGTACAGACGAGGGAGCCATAACAATAAAAAATGGCACATTTGAAGTAATTTTTTAGTGGCAACCACTAAAAACACCAGCTCTAGCCTTTAACAAGTATTTATTACAGACAAAAACATTTCTTCACAAAAATGATGACGTAGAAGGTATTTTCCAACAGGATATTTATCTGCCCAGCCATTATGAAACTCTAGCCAACCATCAATCACTCAAAGTCCACATTGAAGAGTGCACTTCAACATCAAGAGAGTTCTGAAGTTTTTGGACCCTAGCCACTGCTTATATACTGCTGTCCTCAAGCGTTACAGTGGCTAGGGTATATGGAAGGTGCCCCAGAGCTTTGGAAGCTGTCTGGCTGGTTTAATCCTTGACAGGATGTCCCATAAAGCTTAGGCTATGTCAACAGTGATCTAGTGATGGGCATCATGATAACTACCACTGTGGAGCAATAACAGAATATTCTTGCCTTCACAAGAGAGCAGTGGCAAAAGGGTCAGGAGCATCCCTCTCAAATACCTCTGATTTCGCAGAATGCCCCTTAATTGTACCTTATATATTTACTCTGTCCCTCAACAAATTATTGATTTCCTGGTAACTGACAGATGATTAGAAACAGTCAGACATTAAAGTTTGGTACTTTTTACTGTTCAGAAAAGTAATTTTGATGCAAAATATGTTGTTCTATTAACTTTTTAAGTAAATTACAGTAATGCTTAAAATTGTCCCAGATGTTGGGCCTTTGTCCCCTGAATAATTTAGGCTTTGTCCTTGACTTTTCAGCAATGAAGTTGAGAGCTATGGGCAAGAATGCAGCCCTTATAAGGCTAGTAGTTAATAATTAATGACAGGGCTAATTTGGCCTGAATGGCCACTTGTGGATTAGTGTTGCCTCAGTCCCTTCTTTCATACTGTATTACTCTATACAAATGATGTAATTAGACCAAAGCATGCATGCCTGACTACAAAGCAAAAAAGTGAGAGCCAAAATATCCCCCTCCTCTCCTGGGACAGAAGATCTCCTCTTTTTCTAACCCAAATGGCTAGAACAGCTACTGGCAAAGGAGGTCTCCTTTCTCAACTTGAATGTGGCTTGCAGTTTTTGCTTTTGCCTCCAAGGAAAAAACATCACCGCAGTCCAGACTCTCTAATAGCATCTGCCAGTTCATTACAAACTCACCTGTCAGTGAGCATCACTGCATCACCTCAGACAAAGCCAAATGGCTACCCATAAAACAAAAATCTAACCTAACGCTAGGATCCCAGATCTACAAACTACACTAGCTCCAGACATTGACTCCCCTTGCAGCTAGGCTTCACAAAGAAAACTCCTCACACAAACTGAGACAGTACTCATACGCCAGGCCAACTCTCATTACCCCTGGAACCAAACTCCACAGTACTGTACATGCTTTTACCTCTACTCTTTGGCAGGTTCTCCCCATAAACCTAAAGGAAATCAACACTCAACTCCAAATTCAGAATGGAACTCAAAAAGCACTTATTCATCCAATCCAAATAGTCTTTCTCCAACAAGCACATTTCAGCTATTCACTATTCCTATTTCCTTTCCAAGTCTCTTTTCCTCTCTCAAGATTTACTGAATATTGACCCACTTTAGAAACTAATGTATATATTGTACATCGCACTCAGCTTGACTGTACATTGCATCATGCTTGTTCACTAGAATGTATATATACATTTGTTTCTATGTAACAAGTCTGAACTACTCTGCTATAGCTTACATTTCTGAATTTTTTTGTTGGAAATGTTTTGTATTTCACCGGAGCTGAGCCTGAAATTATTCAGTATTGATCGGTGTACTACCCCAGTAAACAAATGCATAAAAATAAATAAATAAATGCCGGGAAGAATGCTATTTTTCTATGTAGGAATTAGCTTTCTATACATTAACTGAATGATATTTCCTTCATGAGTTCTCCTTTAAGAAAACAGGTTGGCAATTAGTATAGAGGATTTGTCTCTGACTACTCTTTGGATGACCTGGGTATTACTAGTGGTCTGAGCTGCTGAAGTTGACCATTGACAGAGGGAAACAAGCAAGTAAACAAGGCTGGTTTGCATATTCTTGGAGAGGGAGCCAGCTAAGTCTCACCAAAGGAGTGACTCCTTTGGGATGACCTGATAGTGTAATTCTTTGCATGGGAACTCAGGGGTATAAAACCTATCAAAAAACATTTAAGGACTTCAGCAGAGCATCATGGATGTACAAAATGTACAAGGCTACACATTTGGAAGCAGTTTGACACACAGTTAAACAATGCACCTAGCCTCTCTGCCAACAGCATAAAAATGTTTTCTAACCTCCCAAAGGAGGACAGAGCTTTTACCTATATTTCCTGGAATCTCCACTTGTTGGGAGACAGAAGGAACAAATAGCCTACCAAGGATATAGCTAGATGGGCAAGAGAGAGATCTTAAAAAGACTGTTGCTTCCAGCACACTGGATAATACGCAGAATTTTTCAAATTGCATATGATTTCTACATGCAGGATCATATGGTATAAGGCTAGTGCTAATTAAGTTAAAATCTGTTGTTATATTCCGTATACGCATTTTTAATTTACCCTGCACTATGACGTGCACCATCCTCTGTGGCCTAATTTACTTTTTTATTAAGTTGAAATTACTGCTGTAAACGAGATTACTTGAACACAGTAGATCAAAGCACTCTCTGTCTACCAGGCATGTAGTCTGCAACAAAAAGCAATAAGCATGCATCACTACCAATCTTTGCTGTTGCCATCTTTCAAGCATACTTACCTGTGAAGTATCACTTACATACCACTGATCTCAAAGTATATGCTTTCCATGATGCGACCAGCAAAACCAAAAAGTTATGCAGATGGCTTGGGAGTGGGAATATCTGTTTCCCAATCTGAAAAATTCAAGTTGAATGCAATGCTTACTCAGATTTAGTGCACATAATGTGTAAAACTCCAGGGAAAATGTTTTATTTGAAACGCCACCAAGGTCCATTAAACACTCCTTTTGTTAGCTTTTCACCTGCTGCATGAGTGTCTATAGAGAATTTTAATCCTTTCAATTATCACATGCTGATTATCCACACTTACCTACTCAGTGGCATACATCTTCAAAACAGTTGTATGTGCAGTATGCTCTTTCTAGTACATTTTCTAAACTAAATAAGTAATTTATAAACTACAAAGGAATCCTAGTCTGTCTTGGCAGTATACACCACCACCAATCCTTCAGGTAAATGCCTTTATATTCATGGACTTTGTTTACTGCATTTTAAATAATAGATATGTATGCACAGAATTAAACATACACACACACACACACACACACACACACACACACACACACACACACATAACAATATGGAAAAAATATTTCAGCTGCTCTTAAATTCAGTTAGTAAAGTCTGGACACTGAGTGTTAAATGCATCATTTACTTAGAAAATACACAGAAGTAAGGCATTTTGCCACAGTGGGACTGCAGGAAAGGTCATTGTTTTTAGCAGTCTATGGGAAACGGTCCAGTCCTCTCATATTCTTTAGTTGTTATGTAAACAGGACACTGAATATTTTCTTTGGCCCAATTAAAATGGTAAGTGACTCCCCAATGAATATGAATCTTTCAAAAGAAACCCTCATGGCTATTGAGATATGAAACTGTATAATTAACCCAGTTTTACCTTCTTGGTGGTGGCATTGCAGCAAATCAAGGTTATGAAGACCAGAGATCTTCAAGTTCTTCTAATGAGTTGTGGTCTTAGCCATAAGCAAATAATAATAATACAGTACCTCCAGTTGCAGAAAGGTGTGATACATTAAAATAAATCATAACTCCTCCTGATGCCATTCAAATCCCCTTCTTTGCGATTTAGAAAAAGTAAAGCTATACCATTTGAACAAAAAAAGTCATCCTCACCTAAGTTTACCATTTAGAATGGATTTGATTCCATTACCTTCGATTGAACTATTGTGTAAGTCTGAGTAGATCACACAATGAAAGAGAGGATGGCATGTAACCACTAAGAGAGATATGTATCCAGAGCATAACTTACTGCATTAATGTAAGCTAAGAAAAATGTGTTTTGGCAAGGATGAATGCTGACTTTTATTGGAGGTGAAGCGCAGCAGTAGCAATGAAAGATGTGAAGATAATAATATGAGGAAATATGAAACAGGAGGAAGGAACAAAGATAATTCCTCAAGGCATTCTAATTGTCAGCGTCTGTGTGACAGTGCAGTTTGGAAGAATCACTTGTCAAGGTGCAGAACACAAAATCTGCCAGAATCTGCAAATGAGTACATGCTGAAATTAGAATTAATAGTAACATTGCAAAGATTTATTCCCAGTATAAATGACTTATTCCAGAGCAGTGCTGTTCATAGGAATATTACTGGAGTAAATCACACTAAGTGTTCAAGAACCTGACAGTCAGTTTGAAGTAATTAATAAGCTATGACGGCTTACATATGACTCAAATGTTACCTGGTGACATTTAATGCTAGACCTCATTTGGTGACTGCTACAGTTCTAGGGGTTTGTGCAGTTATTCCTATTGCAGAAACATCAACACATGTTTTATGCCATTATCAAATAAATTGACATCTGTGTTTTAGGCATCTTAAATTTAGCACAGTTTATGTACTTCAGGCAACAAAGTTCAGTCAGTTAATGTGCCCAGCCTTTGTTTTGAGGAGACCTCGATTAACTGGATGTGTAGCAGTAGTCCTGTGGGGCTTGGTCTTCCATTTCTTGATTTGCGTAGAGCAGTGCCTTTCTGCTAGTGTCCCAGAAACGGGCATTAGGCTAAATAAAACTGAATGCCAAATCTTAAAAATGTTATTAAAATAATGGATTAGTCTAGGGTGGGAAGAAAAAAAAAAGAACTTGCAGACTCAGTGTTCTTGTAGTTCAATCCTTTACTGCAGGCAAATGAGCATTGCTGTGCACTACAGTGGATGTAGCAGAGCAATGGGTTTTTGTACATTAGAAAGGAGGGTGGTAATCCACCTTGAGCTTTACCTCTGAGAGTGGCTGTGACCAGGTGGAGGGGAGGGTAGGGCTACCCAGAGGGTTGGTAACAGGCATACCTCTCAACCTTTTAGTATGAGAAATCTGGATAAAGCCAAAAATAATGGGAGAAAGAGGCCCAAAAACTGGGTCAGATTTTAAGTATTGCTAGTATAAATGTAGAAGTTTGCTAGAATAAAAGGTTTTGCATTAGCATACATTTTCTAAAGGATATGAAGTCTGAAACTCAAATGGTTGTCATTATTTAGTGACTTCAGTCCTCAGTGATTTTTCAGAGATAGAGAGAGAGAGACATTTTATGATGAACAGACCAAAAATATGAGGCAAAAACCAGGACAGTTGAGAGGTATGGGTCTCCATCATGTTCTATAGTTACAGAAATCATTTAATTCAGTAAAATTCTTGTAATGTGTAGATATATAGGCTCTATAAGTTTTAAAAACAGAAACATCCTTTCCGTAGATATATAGGCTCTATAAGTTTTAAAAACAGAAACATCCTTTCCTTGCCGCCTTAATCCTGGCAGAAGTAAATGCCCAAAATTTAAAAACACTTACTTACAAAAATCACACATTTAAAAATAAAAAATAAAAACAAAAGATAAAGAACAAGTGGTAATACTGACAGGTATTGTCTCAAGTAGTCATGTGTGCATTTTGTGTGATGTGTCATTTAAGGAGAAGGAAAATATAGATCCTATATATCTGCACAACATAAGAACTTTACTGAAAAAATTATTATTTTAACTATAAAACATGGTGGAGACCAACCCCCTGGGTAGGCCACCCCACCTGGTCACAGCCACTCCTAATGGAAAGCCTCTAGACAAGGTTACTTCCCACTTTTCTACTGAATAAAATCCAATTGATTTGCTACATCCACTGTAGTGCATGGCACTGCTCATCTGCCTACAATAAAGGACTGTACTACAAGATTACTGAGTTTGCAAGTTTTTTTTTTTTTTTTTGTCAAGCCTAGACCAAACCATTACTTTAGTAATGTTTTTTAAGATTTGACCTTCAATTTTATTTAACTTAATTAGCTCTTCTAGGACATTAGCAGAAGGGCACTTCCCAATAGGCTCAACCACCAGAGACAAATAAATATAAGATGAGAAATGGAAGACTGACCCTCAGTGGACCACAGCAGCCCATTCAATTTATCGAGGTCTACTCATAATAAATGCTGGATACATTAATTGACTGAATTTTGCTAACCACAGACAGAGTAATCGGATTCTGTGCGGCACTGATTTTAGGTGTGCTTTAGGTAATAAGATATATTATTCCTTACTGGAATGTAAAAACATGGAAACTCAAATGCATAACTTGTTTTGATTGACTTTTTCTGCAAGCATTTATAAAAAGCTTAAATACTTATAGGCAAAACGAAGCACAGCGAGCATATAAAAAAAAAAAAAAAAGTCGTAGTTTATTTAGGTAAGTGCTTTCACCACGCCAATGTGGCTTCTTCAGACCATAATAACAAACATTGATTCTATGTTACATTTATATAACATTTTAAATTAAAACATCCAATAAAATGTCTTCCCCCCCCATTATTCTCTGATGACATCATCATGAAGACGACCTTTGAAGACACAACATCCTCTTTCTATAAAAACATATAAACATAAGAGTACTTCATTACGACATACAAAGCAGCCTTTACTGTCAGCAGAACTAATCTAGGCAACCCTCTAGCTTTAAGTATTGGTTTGATGGAAACTACCTCATTAAGCCCAGCTCCCTTGTCTGCCCTAAGCCTCAGTATCCATCTTGGTTCAGCCCCTTCTGTCTTATTATCCTCATTACCCAACCTAACTGTTTCCTTTATAACTTCAATCACTCTAAATTTAAAATTGTGTTCAGACCTCGTATTAACAACGTGCTTAGGTATAGCATTATTGCTGTTGCCATTTTTCACACTATATAAGTGTTCTCATATATGTTGCCTCAAGGTACGGTCCGTTTTCCCTATGTAAAATCTTTGGCAACATAAACATCTAGCCATATAGACTATATGTCTAGTGTTACAATCAGCCCTCAGGTTAAATGTATAATGCTTACCCGTATCAGGATGTATGAATTCATGTCATTCCGTATCTATGTGCTACATTTCCCAGACGAATATGTTACTTCCCTTCCCTTATTTATACATTTGGGCTTATCGGGATAACATAATATTCTGCTCATAGACTGACAATTCTTGTAGCAATATATTGGGTTTACTCCTACCAACTTGCCTATCTTCTCATCCATTAGTAGGATCAGCCAGTTTTTTTTCAGTCACTTGCTTTATGCTATTAATATTGCTCGTATAGTATATTGTGTACCTAACTTCGCCACGGTCATCATTATTATCGATAGCTACTTCTCCATCCATCTCATCAGCTTGTCTTCTCTCAAAATATGGCTTCGCTCTTACTCCCCTTAATCCTTCTGCTAACACCTCCTTGGTCTCATTCTTCTTATATCCTCTAGCTTCAAAATTAATTTTCAGTTGTTCCATCCTCTTCTTAAAACCTTCCTCTTTATGTTGTAACCTTGACATTCTCATCCCCTGGCCTTTAACCACATTCTTAAACACCCTCCTGGGGTGCATACTATTTCTGTGTAGAATATTATTTCTCTGACATTCTTTTCTATACAAGCTTGTAGAAATGGTTAAATCCAGTGGCGGCTGGTGACTTCAAATCAAAGTGGGACTGCAAGAGACAGCTGAATAGGTGAGGTCAATGGGAAGGGGTGCGGCCAACTAGAAAGGGGAGGAGCTATGCTCAAAACCACAAAAACTAACTAAATACACTGCCCTGGGTGCCAAACCGTCATTATGAGAGTCCAATCAAGACAAAACGAAGTGTAGAAGAATAAAAATATTTCAATGCATTGGATGCATGACAGCTTACTTAATATCTAGATGGAAACAAAAAGGTTGCGAGGCATGAAAAAATAAATTACTTTTTAAATACATTAATGGAATGCCAGTCAAAATCAAGTATAAGAAAAACAAGCAGCACTCAACTCAAACCACTTCTTGCACTGGAGTTCTAATTATAATTTATATTCAACTTTATTAAAGTACCAAGTAACATGCTGAAAGTAGAAATCTCTGATGCCCCCACTTGTAAAAATGTTTCTTATCCAAAAAAAGACCTGCTGCCTGACAACTATCTACTTGTTTCATGGGGTAAACACGATCAAAGTAAAAAATGAAAAGCAAACAAGAAATAAGCTCAAGATACATTGCTTAAAAGGATTACTGTACAGGTTATGGACCACACGATTGGCATTCTGTTTAGTTTATGGGTAAAGCCTGCAGAGATGACTGGAAGTCCCCAAGTTTAATGAGCTTCTTAAAATAATGTAATCCTGTCCTTTATTACAAATACTGTCATATGCATTTCAATACCAAAGGCTTATACATTATCTAGTTTAGCATTCTCTACATGGCAACAACAGAAAGGCTTTCAGTGTTGGCAATTCTTTAACAGTATGCCTATTAAAGATTACTTGCATCTTACAATCTCAGCCAAGCTTACCTGATGGTCATTAAAGTATTGCTACTTAAACACAGAGCAACAGGCACTTTGAGTAATAAGCATAAATCAACAGTACAAAAAATATGACAGAAACCAGACCATTCTGCAAAAATCAAGGACAGATGAAAAGCCACTCTAGTACTTGTGTCTACCTTGGATGGGGGGATACTCTGCACATTTACACTGCATAACTACTACTTGCCTTGCTTCGACACATCCAGAGTCACTACATGGGGGAGTGGGGTGCAACAAGTATGTCACAATTTGAAATATCTCTGGCTGAATGTGATGGCCCTGACACATTTGTCATACCTCTCAACCTCAGAGCAAGAAATCTGGACAAAGCCATACAAAGAAGTGGGACAAAGGCCCAAAAACACTGCATTACCGATGGCAGTCGTATACTTGAGGTTTCATTGTAATTCCAAGTATTTACTGTTTTCCATCAGCAATAATTCTGTTTTTTTTTTTTTGGTATGTTCTTTTTAAACATCTCAAAATAGTTGGGTATTCATTAAGTTGTAACTTTTACTATGACTGCAGACAGAGCTTCTACTGTAGCATTCTGGCGTGGTTCTGCAAAGTGCTCTGTAAGCTAGGTCCCTTTTAATGAAATGTTATATAGAAATAAAGTTATGGGTTATTATAGAGTTGGAAGGCTGAGACGCTAGGTAGTAGGCTGGATACAAATCTTAGGAAAGGAGGCATGACATGTTCAGATTATTGTTTCCTATCCAGACCTCAATCGTTATATAATGAATAATCAGTAGATAATTTTAACACTGTGCTATTCTCACTGTTGTCTCACATCTGTGTGTAATACCAAGTCATCGAGGATTCTGCAAATAAACTATAACTTAATCACAAATACCCTGGGGGAAAAAGGCACATATAATCAGATGTCTCTTTATGACGTATCTCTTGAGTAACCATTTGCATATGAACCCACATTCTACAGATATTATATTTTAAATTTTGTACTTAAATATAAGTTTGCAGTAATGTGCTTGACCTCTTTCTGACTGATGAAAATCACCTTGAGTGTGTATAAAAATGCTATAATGCTACAATAAAATGCAATATGAAACGATCAATTAAAAACATGTGCACAATTAAAAGGTGTAAAATGCAAAAAAAGTGAGTAAAATATGAACCATTATCATATGCTATCTAAAATGATATTAGAAAGTTGTAGAGTAGAAAACATTAAGGAACCCTAAGGACAGATGTATGGTAAAAGATAAACATTTTTAATAAAACTATTAACTCTAGTGAAATGTTAGTTGCCAATATTCGCGTGTATTCTCCTTTTGCGGACACACACACACACACACACACACACACACACACTTTTTAATATTACAGAAGGAAATACTTAGATAGGATTGTTAGTTGAAAGGCTCAGAAATTTTATGAACTGAGTTAATGACAGCTATACGTATCCTCACTGCCACACCAGCACAACATGAAAGTCATGTTTTTTCCGTTAATAACTTTGTACAGCAGCACTGGGAGGAGGAATATGGGACACTGTGTGAGTACGTGGGCAATTCAGGCAGCTGGAACAAGTAATAGGAAGGACCAGACAAAAATTAGCAGCAGCACAGTGGGAAGGAAATAGCAGAACAGACCCCAGACTAATCGAAGTTGTAGCTGAGTTCAGACCAATTGGTTACTATAATCTTAGGTAACATCAAAGGTGACACGGACTGAAAAAATTAAGCTTTCCTTTCCAGAGTTATTCTGAGTTACCTCTAAATTATGCCTTAGTGATCGAAATAAAGGTGACTAAAGGTATACAGTTTTCTGGAGAGGTAGACAGCAGTGGTAACCTGTTTCTCCTAACACTGGCACAAACATACTTCCTCGACATACTTGCCCAAAACTCTGCCCTATCACTTTAATGAGTACCCTTGTCATCTAAATCTATTCGCCGTGGCAGTCACATACACAGACCTTATTTTCACTTTCAGTGAATGAAGTTAGAACACACACACACACACACAGACACACAGCATAAATCCAAATCCCTATCCACACACTTACCTATAGCATAAATCCAAATCCCTAGTAGATCTTTCCCTGTAGCATAAATCCAACTCCCTGTACGAAAACCCTCCCGCGCACATCCCCGTCGCGAGATCTTCCCCCGACGAGACTGCAGCAACCTCCAATCCACACCAGATTCTGCCCATCTCCAGATCAACGCCCGACGAGTCTGCAGCAAATTCCAGACTGATGACGTTGCAGTCTGACCCCGACGCGTTTTCCCAGCGAGTTCCAAGACAGTCTATGCTGTTTAAAACTGCATAGAGTTCTGGGAGCTCCGTTCTTCATGTTTCCCAGTCAGGACTGCTGCTGAGACAATCTGCGCATGCTCCAGACTGTCTCAGCAGCAGTCTGGACTAGTCCGCATGCGTGAAAGTCCACGATTTTTAAAATTTTTTTTTTCTTTTTATTTCTTTATTTTTCTTTATTTTAAGTTGAGGGGGCTGCAGTCCGGCAGTCCAATAGCACGGGCCACCCTTGGTTAAATCTAACTCTCTAGTAACCATGACAGCATTTATCATTTTGGTTGATAATGGCAACCAAAAATTAGATGCACAAGGGAAGTGTAGATTTGTAAAAATGGGGGGCAGCCCAATGCCATCATAATAAGTATTTATTTCCCTGATGGACAGGAAGACCTGCAGCGCATTTACAACAAAGTTTAGGTGTTTATTTGAAGCATAACTGCATGTGTATTTATGTGTATTTATCTGCACGTCTACTTTACAGACACTTCTGCTGCCAAATAATGGAGGGCTGTGGGTATATTTTGGGCCAACAATGGAAGGACCCATAACTGATCCAGGAGACAATAAGGATTGTTTTCTTTATTTCGTAAAAAAATAGATCATACAGTATGTCTGATATTAATCAGTTTGTGTTTTCACTTACATTTTTTTTCAACGTGTTTTCTTTTTTCACAGCAAGAAAAAAATATAAAAGGGTTTGAACATCAAAAGAGACATAATTTGTTATGCACTGTTTATACTCTGTTCTCCATATCAGCATTATTTTAAAGCCAGTCTTTCTAAAACCTGTTCAGTTAACAGTTGCAATGTGTTACAGAACTCACAGCACTGGTTCCTATGTTTTTTTAATGCTCACTATTTACTTCTCCACTGCTTCCTCTTGGCATAAAATATCCCTGATCTTCCCTATCCTTCACAAGGGCGGGGCTCTTTCTTCAGCCCAGCCTGACTCAGTCTCAGCTCCCAGACCTCGTTGCACAATCTCTAGGCTCAGTGCACTCTGTCTCTCATTGCTTCTGATTTTCTCCTTTTTTATAAGAAACTCAACAGTCCCTGAGATTGGCCTCTTGTCACATACATAAACTGTTTTATCAGATTTTCCCATTGCAAATCCCATTAGAACCTGGCTTTCCTTTTTTTTTTTTGGCGACCCCTAACCAGGAAAAGCCGAAAGACACAAACAAATTATTAACCTGATCTTCTTCTGGGGAGAGGGCTAAAGTTTATGAAATGGAATGTTAAAACAATTTGCCCTTGATGATCAGGGTGGCTTTTCCATGTTCTGTCTATCCATGCAAATTACCACACACAAGCAAAAAAAAAAAAGTTTCTTGAATAGGAATTATTCCAATCATACTGAAAAAAATAGATAAAATAATTAAATTAGAGGAATCTGTACACTGTTCATTCTTAGTTCATGTGCAGTACAGTATTTCAAAACTAAAGTAACAAATTAAGCTCCTAAACCTGTAATTCTGTGGAATGATCATTTAAATGTCAATCATCTTATCTTCATGCAAGCTAAGAATTTATTTTCAGAAATGAAGTTATATTGAATCATATATTATTCTACTATAGGAGTCAAAATTAAAATCATACAGCTTCTCAGTCATTGCTAGATGAAAAAATAGGTAGCTTCTTTTTCTTTGTCTCAAATGTAGTAATTGTAGTATTTGTAATAGTAATAGTATCAATATTAATACTAATGTTAATCTTCTTCTTCTTCTTTCGGCTTTTCCCGGTTAGGGGTTGCCACAGCGGATCACCTTGTCTGCACATGGAATGGCAGTGGAGTTTTACGGTGTCAATTTGCCAGCCCGGCGCCCAACCTTCCACAGAAGGCACACTCACACACACACCTAGGGCCAATTTAGAGTGTCCAATCCACCTGCAGCATGTCTTTGGGATGTGGGAGGAAACCGGAGCACCCGGAGGAAACCCACGTGACCACAGGGAGGACATGCAGACTCCGCACAGAAGGCACCCCAGCCGAGGATCGAACCGGAGAACCTCTTGCTGTGAGGTGGCAATGCTAACCACTGCACCACCGTGGCCGCCCATTAATACTAATGTTAATAAAAATTAAAATAACAAAAATAGCACATTATCTCTTCTTCTGCAAATTTTAGTTAAATCTATTAGTTCCATAGTGTAAAATTAAGTTTACTGTAAAACAAAAAAAACAATCAAATATATTAAAATTGTATTGCTACTAATGTTTGCTTGCAAGGCTCAGAAGAAACAGCACATAGGCAGATAATTTGTTTTGAGATGTGAAAGCGTACAGCACAGAGGGAGATGATATCTGAAGCAATGTGCTGTGTATATGTGGTATATCAATATTCAAAGGGGTGTGATATTACCAAATATGTCACTACCAAGAGTTCCTCTGGATAAAAACTTATTGTGGTGCTTTTTATTGCGTGAAATATAGCTCACGGAATACAAGACAGAAAAGAATGTGTGGAAAAAAATTAGATGAAGTGGTGAAATATATGTGGAATAAATTCTGTGATGCAATAGTCAGTGGTTGTTAGAACATTTAAAACTGATCCCACTGTACGGTTAACTGTGCTGTGTTAAAAAAATTTGAAAGAAATAGTTTAGCAGGGAAGCCAGGAAAAGAGAAAAAAACAGAAATTAAAGTCACTGACATTAATACAATTCATGTGGAATTGTTGTTTCACTGAAGGTTAGCTAGAACACTTGAGTAAGGTAGTCTGCAAGGCACATAAGGAAGAAGAGATATTACATAATATGCAAGATAACAGACAGAATATTGCAGCTTCCTTCATGTTAAAAGGAAAAGTGTCACAATCAATGTAACACTTTTGTCCATCTGGCTGGTAGCATGTTACTCCCTGAACATTTTATTTAAAGATACTGTGGCATACATGTTGCCCTAGTGTTTAATGCTTTTCTGGCTTTGGGCCACTGCTGTAAGAGATGTGCAATATAGTTGCTTGTTTGAAAACACACATTTGCACACACTTTTTGTTTAACATCAAGAAAATCAAACTTCAGGAGACTAAGATGGCCGCTGTCCTATAGACACTGCTATTTCTAAGGTTCATAGGTTGGTACTAGGCTATTGGCCCTGGGGACTATACAAGCCTAGCCATAACAATTCCCTGGCTATTTCTTCCCACAGTATTTACTTCCCTGGACCCCTGTCTAGCAGGGCAACAGACGTGATCCCTGGGGTGAATTTCCTATATAGGTTCATAGGTTATAATGCATTGGCTGGAGGTCATGATCGAACCTTGTGCATGGAAGGCGAATACCTTAGCCGCCGTGCTATCTAGTCTCTAAAAGCTAATACTAATCTATAACTTTTAAGGTAGAGAAATCCTTTTTTCATCTGAAAATAACCAGCCTGATAACTTACTCTACGCATACAAGCTATTCAACTACTTGAGATTGGAAGTAGTACTTTGAAAATACGCAGATTATCTCGGATCCTGCGGGCTCTTCAGTACATGTGCTCTGCCTGCTCTCTGCCATGTGCTTGCTATTGCTACATTCTTTAACATTTCACATATATAACAGAGAAATTGCACATTTACAACTTATATATGTGAAATACTTACAGTCTTTCTTTGCAAAATCTGCCAGATATTGACAGTTGTGAAATGTTAACAACTATACCTATTTCGTAGTTTAATTTCATATTGAAAAGTTATGGTTATATTATACTGTTTATCTTTTCCATACGTGGAGAAGTGTCTCCACTAAATAGGATAGAAGACTTTATTCAATTTACTTTCACGCAGTTCAACATTGGTCATGTCATCTTTTGTGCCATACTTAAATATTCAATTATACCTTATGTGAGACCCATCATAATTACCTCCAGTTCCTACTCCCTACCTTACCCCACCTAACACACTAAGAGCTAGAGATTTGCAGTTGAATTGTTAGAAAGTTATGCTAGCTATACTCTAAGTATTATTTTTTAACTTTGGGATTACATACTATTAGAAATACAATGCTTAGAGATTGCATGCTCACTAAACATCTCAATGTTTATAAAGTTTTATAAAGTTAACTCTCTATCACTTACATTCCCTATCTCTTCCGGGCTATGTAGGTTTGTGATTAGGCACAAGGTAATTACAGGAAGAGACTTATGCCTATGTCCCTACAAATTAAGGTTTTTACTGTCATATTTCCCCACTTTCTCCCTATCAATGCAACCAAATATAATCCAGCAACAATGCAATTCTGCACTCAGTAAAAATGGATTAAGTCTATCATTGCCTCTGGCAGGAATATGAATAGCTCAGGGGTAGCTATCATAGTGAAAGAGAACTTCCCCCAGGAAATCAAAAGCTATGACACAGATACTGAAGGCAGATGGTGTTACATAACATTCTACTGCTCACACTTAGAGAAACCTATTGTCTTATTAAATTTACATGCCCCTTGCACCAAACAACATGAATTTATCATGACTATTTACAAAATCCTTTCCTCCCTCCCTAACCACTACTGTATTCAAGGTGGCGACTGGAATGCTATTGAAGATCCAGTAACTGACAGAACAAACACTAAAAGCAAACATAACAACCATGCTTATTTAGCCATAATGGAACTCAAGAATTACTTCTATTTATGTGATCCTTATACCTCTCAGTCCAATAACACCCCCAATAATAAATACAGTTTTTACTCACACTGCCATAAGATGTGGTTCAGGTTGGATTTTTTTCCTTGTCCCTAATATCCTCCTCAATTATAACATTCTATTTCATACTGAACCCAGGTTCTTCTCGGACCACTCTAAGAGTACTCTAAATATTGACTGGTCCAAAGACTCAACTATTAAGAATAGAGGCCGCAGTTGGGCACTTAAGCCTAATTTATTAAACAATAAAGAGATACCACAGGAAGTTGAAGGCATCCTCAACCAAGCCTTGACCTCTATCAAACACAGCCAGCTACCCTTTGATATTTATTGGGCCTCTGTTAAAGCCATGATCAGAGGCACTCTCATCACCAAAGCCTCTTATTATTAAATAAAGTACTTCTCCCAAGAATCATCTATCAAAAATAAAATTAATAAGCTTTAGACCCACCTTCAATCAACTTTATATCCTATATCTGAAAAACAATTAAACCATCTACAGAAAAAGCTTTTTGACCTCAATAATAAAACCTACTCTAACAAGTTACTCGGAGTGGTCCCACCTGCCCTCAAAATTCCTTGCTAGAGTAATCAACCAAAACAAACTCTCTCCAAGTATGATGGAAAAACCTACCAAGTTAAGAGCTACCATAAAAACCAAGATATAGTTGACATTTTTGAACAAATCTATAGAGGTTCATATAGTTTCCCCGACCTTCACTCAAATAAATCAGATATAGAAATTTTCTTGAACCAACTAACTTTCCCTAAACTTAGCCCTGAACAACAAATCATCCTATCATCTCCCATTACCCAACAAGAAATTGTCAAGGCTACCAACAAGCTTAAGCCCAATAAAGCCTCAGGTCCAGATGGCTTTACCACAGAATTCTACAAAGCTTTTAGCCAAATAATATCTATCTTTCTTCTTCACCTATGTACCTACATTACTTATAATGGAATAAAAGATTTACACTTAAATGCCTCCAAAATGATTTTCATCCCTAAATCCAATGTGGATCTTAAAAACCCTTGGAACTACAGGCCCATCGCTCTTATTAACCTCAACATGAACATCTATGCTTCTATCCTAACTAATAGAATTAAACCTATTGTCCCTACTATTATCTCCACTGAACAATCAGGGTTCACTCAGAATAGACAAACCTTTGACCACACTCTTCTCCTTGATGCCCTCTTAACCTTTTCTACCACTAATCACAACCCTATATATACTCTGGCTATCGATGCCACTAAAGCCTTTGACAGACTGAATATATAATTTTTCCTATCTACTCTCCTTAGATTCAACTTTCCTCCAGCTTTCATACAATTTATTAAAACTCTATACTCCAATGCCCACACTATCTTACAAATCAACAACCTTTCTTCTCAAATTGACATTTAAAATTGAGCTAGACAAGGGTGTCCAATGTCACCCTACCTATTCAAACTTTATGTTGAACCTCCTTTTCTGTTACTCACCTAAAAAACCTTTATCGTATCCCCATTCTCTTCAGTACTTAAATTCCATTCTCAGCCTTTGTTGATGACCTTAACCTCTATAACTCCCTCCCCAATTCTGACCTTCCTAAAATACTAGACTTAATAGACAAATACTCAAAATTCTCCAACTATAAACTAAACTGAGAGAAATAACCCATCTTGGACTACCTAGTTGCCACCCTCTCACATCAAAATAAAGGATTCTCTACAGTATCTCGGTATTTCCTTTCACCAAGACCACACCCAAAGCTATTGAAGTAGTATCTCCAAACTACGATCTAACATCCAACAAAATTTGAACAGATGGGCAAAATGACACCTCCCACTTCTTGCCAAAGCTGCTATAATCAAAATGAACACTCTACCTCATCTACTTTATGTTTTAAATGCATCTAATATAATAATCCACAAAAAAAATTTTAAAATCCTCCACACATCTTTCTCCAAATTCCTATGGTCCCCCAAATGAATTAGAATTAGCTACAATAGACTAACTCTACCAAAAGACAAAGGTGGCTTAAGTCTACCTGACTTCAAACTTTATTATATTATCAAGGGCAACAAGATAATAACAATATCTGATTATACTCCCATTTTGATTACCTGGTCAACTACATGGGTAAAAGTGTACTATAACTATATAAAACATTCAATTTTTACCCCAAAGCTCTTCCCTTTCTGAATATAGAAAACCTAAAAAACTTAAAATTACTACCAACCATTAAGCATAAAATAACTATTCTTCAGAAGACTTTCAAATTTCTAAAACTGTCCATTGCTTTCAATACCCTACAACCATTCCATCTCAACCTTAAACTGAACAGCAAAATGATCAATCTGGATAAATACCCCCTTATCAGAGAGTTAAGTATTGCAGATCTCTTTCCTCTCAGAAATAATTCATTATCTGAAATAAGACTACTCATGTCTTTACCCAAAAGTTATACAATCATCTTGAGACAAATCCTTGAACTTTGTCGTAATACCTTGGAAAATACCTCTCTAAATCTAAATGATATTAAAGCCTGCAAATCCATATGGAGTCTCCTCTTACTTAAGATGAAAATGATTTCTAATACATACAAACTTATTCTTTCTAGCCAAACCCAAAATGATCAAATGTTTTCAAACTACTGGAAAGACCAAGATCCCTTCATTACCTCTAATCAAATCTCCCAAGTTATTTAACTCTCATTGAAACTTAATCCCCTTAAAAAACTTAACTATACCCAACTTATGATCTTTAACAATGCATACCTCATGCCTGCTATACTTTCTAAAATCTATCCATCCTCCTCTTCCCTCTGTCCGCATTGTACCAATTACAACACTGACCTGCTCTATGTTTTTTAGAGCTGCAAATCCTTATAGACTCTGGTGCTCTCTTAGGGTACAATTGGAAAAAAAGAGTTATGAAAAAATGACTTTGTCCTGGAAATTTGCAATATTACATATCCCCTCTACAGGATTATACAAACTTCAGACTCGTATCGTAATAACACTCTTTTCCTTTGTCAAACTTTATATCACCTTTAACTGGAAGGATAGATCTCCACTCACTTGGGGTGGATTTAAACAGCTTGCTACTAAACACTTACTTGCCCACAAATATCTGAAATACACACAAAGTCTTAGTACACACTTTACTGAATATTGGGATACTTTATTTTATATCCTTCTAGCTTAATCTGTGTTAACTTATTTATTTTGTTGGACACAAGGCATATCTGTAAATAGTTATTGGTTGTATATAACTATATATTACTTTAATTGGTTTGCATGTGCATTGTCTGTTACCATTTTGTATTGCATTATTAAAAATTGTTAATAAAAAGAGTAAAAAAAAAAAAGAAAATCAAACTTCTAAAAGGCCCACTATGTACATCAGCATTTTTTTTCATGCAAATGTTAGCTGATTAGCAAGAACTGTTGTGAAGACATATTCATCAAGCATTTCTGGATAAGGACCTTACATTTAGCTTACTTTAACCCATTAATAAGGGCTTTCGTTCTTAACGATGTATGTTTTGGATCTCATTTTTTATTAAAACGCAGATTTTTTCAATTTTTTTTTTGTTATTGTTACAATTATAAAGTTTTTTGGGCAAATGAAGTTAAAGTATCACTGCTGTATTTAGTAATATGCAAGATAGGAGTGTATATAGGTTGGTACAAGGCTATTGGCCCTAGGGCCTATACAAGCCTAGCCATAACAATTCCCTGGCTATTTCTTCCCACAGTATTTACTTCCATGGAACCCTGTCTAGCAGGGTGACTGACATGATCCTTGGGGTGAATTTCCTATCTCCCATCCAATCATCAAGTTTCCTTTTGAAGAGGTCCAAAGAGGCTATGCTTGACATGTATGGGCAGTCCATTCCAGAGTCTGGGGAGTCTCTGGGTCAGGAACCTATTCCCTCCATCATGTTTTGTTCATTGTGATGACAAGGTTTAGATCCCTGGAACGTGTGTCTCTGAAGGATTGGGATTTCTTTAAGTGTAGCATGTCCAACAGCTCTGGGTTTGACACCTTGTATGTTAAGAGATCGCCTCTGAGTAGACAATACACGACAGAGTATAGGTGGAGTTTTTTCAGATGGTCAGCATAGGGCATCTGCTTTAGGCCTGTGATTCTTTTAGTGAGGTATTTTTGCGGCCTTTCCATTTGTTGCAGATGTCTTGAGAAGTACATACCAAACAGGACGTTGTATTCTATAATGGGTCTAATGAGGGATGAGTACAGTGTGACAATGACCTCCTTTTTTCTGGATGAAAAGCCCTTAGTGATGAGGTGTACCACATAGAAAGATTTCCTGACTGTTGTGGTGATGTGGTTATTGAAGGTGAGACCACTGTCCACCTGTGTCCCTAAGTCTCTTATCACACTTTCGGTGTTTAGTGTACTGCCACCTATGTGGTAATTCACGGGTACATGTTTTTTCCCAAAAGGGATAACTATACATTTCTTGGCATTGAGCTTGAGTCCATGGTTCTGGCACCAAGCATCTGTTTCTGTAAGGCCCTTTTGTAGAATATCCACATCATTTGGGGATTCAATAATGGCTCCCAGTTTGCAGTCATCTGCGAACTTTGTTAGCCAGAGTCCCTTAGTGTTAGCCTGTACTTCAGAGAAGAAGCCAAACAAGAGCGGTCCCAGGACTGAACCCTGAGGTACTCCACTTGTCACTTGTCTGGAGCTGGATTTGGAGTCAGCTACTTTTACAGTGTGGATTCTGTCAGTAAGTCAGTTGGCAACCCATCGAGTGACATAGGGATTAATGCACAGCTTGGTAATTTTTTCTATGATTCCAGAGTGGGGGATGGTGTTGAAGGCCTTGGCGAGGTCCAGATAGGCTGTATGGACCATCTTACCCTTGTCCACGGCTCTGGAGACTGATTTGAAGAAGTCAATCAGGTTCAGGAGACAAGATCGACCCTTCACGAATCCAAACTGTGTGGGGTCCAGTGTTTGAAGGTTGCCAATGTCTTTGTTTATAAGTTCCATGATAATACGTTCCATGGTCTTGCAGATCAGGCTCGTCAGATTGATGGGGCAGTAGTTCCCGGGATCCAAGGTGGATCCCCCCTTGTGGAGTGGGATAACTGTAGCTGTGCGCCATTCAGTGGGCATGAAGCCTGAGGTGAGGCTATGATTAAACATGACACTTAGGTGAGGTGCCAGTTCATTTTGTAGTTCATGTAGTACACAGCCTGGGATATCATCTGGTCCCATGGATGCTCTATTCTTAGGTCTGGAGAGTGCGTTTTTTACCTGTGTACCCGTTATTACTGGAATTTGGCAATCTTTCGGTATTGAGATGGGCCCTTTAGGAGTTGAGAGGGGGTGAAGTTTGTACTGAATCAATCTGCCACGATATTGGCAATACCTCGGGATCAGTATATTTAATGCCATTTATGTATGTATGTATATATGTATCTATATATGTGTGTGTGTGTGTGTGTGTGTGTGTGTGTATGTATATATAGAGAAAGAGAAATAAAGAAGTATAAGGAAAGTGCAGTGATTGCAAATAAACCAGATAAATGTATTTACTACTTTTGTATTCCTTGAACATGGCATAAATAAGCTAACACAGGCATAATAATTTCCTTTATAAAATTCAGAGTAAGGTGCATCTCACCTAGCCTTTTATTTCTCATTCCCATACTTTTTTTTCAGATTTGCAGTGACAATATTTGTTAGTGCAGAAAAGAAAGCAGAATCCCACAAAACTTCACATTTTATGCAAAAACAAAAAAAGTGAATGTCATGTCACAAGAATGGACCAGT
This sequence comes from Protopterus annectens, assembly GCF_019279795.1. Taxonomy (NCBI): domain Eukaryota; kingdom Metazoa; phylum Chordata; order Ceratodontiformes; family Protopteridae; genus Protopterus; species Protopterus annectens. Next base: position 321,577,283 of record NC_056749.1, read on the forward strand.
ACATCATTTATCAGTCACATTTTGACTTTTTCTCTCTTGAAACTTAACACATGTCCTAAAATGTTTTGTACTTAATAGGTAAGACATGACATGGTGCAAATTTTCTAGGCAGCAACCTGTACTGAGGGTATGGAGTGTGGTGAGCTTTACCTGCAACTGACATGGTTTGGTCATAACAATAAATCTTAAGAAAGAAACACACATGCCCTGAGGAAATAAACTGCACAATAACCCATACTACCTAAGAAATGGATTGCAGCTGTTTATAGAGTTTTGAAAAACTGTTATAGTGTCCTTAACTGCATTATGGTTAATGAATGTCAAAACTGTTGGGAGCACATAGACAAGGTAAGTTCCAGATGTAATGTTCCTGAACATTCAGTTCCCTTACTTTTTCAGTTTACTTATAGCGTTGCATATTAATTATTTTACTCGTTAATTAATGAGTTCTAGCTCATCATGTGGCATTGTATAATACTGCCTAATTAATTCTGCTTACAAGAAAAGCCATCCAAGCTTTCAAAGTTAATACCTACTTAGAGATGCAGTCTGAGGCTAATATTTTATCTCCCCTATTAGCAAAATATATCTTTATAATGAGGAACATTATGATCATTAGTGTTTTTCTACTTAGCTATAGCAATTAAAATCAAGGCTTTTTGTGACACAAGATCTGTAAACATACTAAGGTTATTAAGTATTTTTTCACTTGGGTTAGAATTAGTGCAGCTGAGGTCACAATCAGCAAAAAGCATATCAAAGGCTCTAATTCTGCATGACACCCCTAGTCAATTTTCATAGAATTGCACAGAAACTGTTAATGTATACGCTTTAATATCATTCAAATGGTGCTTGTTTTTTGTTTTATCAGTTTGTCTGAGAATATGCCCTGTGCACTGAGAGAGCAGTCATCCTGAAGGGACTGATGTCCTGTCCAGAGTTTATTTTTGTCTGGCTAAGGTCAGGCTCCTCACAGCCCTGAAGTAAAACTGATGAAATATAATTGGCAACACACCTAATAGCAGGGGACTGAATATGGATGGATACAAAAGAATTTTGAAATTCTGTATTGTCAAGGGACAAAATGTGTTATACGAATACTAAATTCTGAAATATCTCTTATCTGACAAAAGCAAGAGAAAAATAATAATACAATTTTAAATATAGATCCATTGTACAACCACAACAGGCTCCTGTGCAGAGTAGCTTACTTGTAGCAACCACTTCAGTTGTAATAACAATGCATTCTGAGTACTACACCAGTAACCACCCTGTCATAACTTACTGTTTAAATAATAAATAAACAAATACATTATATGCATGTGTCACATCAGTGTATTACATGCTTATAACTGCACACAGCAGAAGTATGTTGGTAGTATTTACAGCTGATGTCTGGCATTCATTTGACTGTGGCCTTGAATAAACTTCCACCTTTCTTTCCTCATGCCACGCTGCTTGTCACAAAGTATTGACGTATAATACAGAAGGTGTGTCCATAATGGTAATACTCAAACAAGATAACACAGCTTGTAAGAGTGCTGTACCAGGAACAGTCAGCGCAGCATGGAAAATGCTGAAAACGGTGCTTCAGCTTTGGAGGAGCCATGGCACAATTCAGTAAAAGTAGTGTGATGTTAGATTCTTGTTATTTATTTTTTAAAATAGCACTTTTATCAAAATCTGATCAATCCAAATTCCCCTTCTGAAAACACCTAGAAAGTAACAATCAGAGCCTGACCAACACTGACAAAAGGGCAAGTTTTGACCAAACAGAATTTCAGAAAAAGTGGTTGTCTTTTGATAAAGGTACACAGTCCCTTATATGTTTAGCTACTACGGGGATATTTTTGGTTTACCACACCTTTTAAATCAGAGATAGAAACAGCAGTAAGTCTGCATAAGTTAAAGCAACAGAAAGTATTAAATAATTTTGCTATATAACATTCCATTGTGCAGTAACCTGCATAAATAATTCAGAAAACTGCATGGTTTTCTCATACTACTTTAATGGTAACAGCAATTTTTGCAATCCACTACCACTTGATAATTCGTAATATTTAATATCAGCAGACTTCAGTTCTAAAAATATATGCAAACCTATTTTCTTTTTTATATAATCAACAAGCTTTAATTAACTTTCTTCAATATTTCTCTTATCCATCTGCATGTCTGATATATTTACACAGCAGTTTCTACAGTTTCAAAAGCATGGATTTCATTTACTTCTATTTATTAACCTGGTAGGTGAGCTGCTCTGATTATTGTTTCTAGACACAATCCAGACCAGAGATGCAAATAATCCACAACATTTTCATGTTTTATACATGTGTTATAAACAATTTATTGTGCAAAAATTCAGGACAATCATCATTATATACATTAGAAAAGGAATGATAATGACTGAAAAAAATAGTTGGAGGAAAAAATAGTGATGGAAGGGAAGATATGATGTCACTAGCAGAGGGAAGTGGGGAAAGAAGCAGGTAGAAGAGAGGAAAACACAAAGGGAGTCTAGCAAAAAATTGCATTGCTTAGATTTGAAAAGATGGGAGTGGAGGATGGCTCTAAATATACTGAGAGTTAGATCATTTATATATTTGAGAAGGGAGGTTTTTCCAGACAGTGGGAGCAATCTGTTGCATTGTTGCATAATTTTACAGTCACAGAAATCTCAAATGGTGGGCCACCCACTATGGTAGCATATGGGTTATTACTGTGGGAGAATGTAGGAGGTTGAGCAAGTAGGACAGCAAGGGGGCAGAAATTTAGGAAGAAAAGTTAATAAAGATGGAAAAGAGGAAGTTTAATCTATCGGTAATTGTGGAATTGCTGGTAGGATACAGATGAGTGCAGTAATATGGGAGAGTCCTAGCAACACAAATTGGTCAGGAATATTTTAATTTGGGGGAAATATGCACTTTACAAAATTAGTATCTAGTTTTAGGGGAAAGGTCAGCTGACAACATCAGAGTGGAGATGATGTGGGCAGCATTCTTAACAGGTATAAATAAAAGTGACTGTTGTGTAGTTAAGTGTTAAAACACTTGATAGTGTCTTTTTCATATTTACAAAAAATGCATCACTTGCCTTAAACCTATAAAAGTGTTAGAACCTGTAGGTTGTACAATACAGTGCTAAAACATTTGATAGTGTCTTTTTTCATATTTTCAAAAAATGTGTCACTTGCCTGAAAGCTATAAAAGTGTTAGAACCTAGAGGAAGCCATTTTGCTGAGGTGTTAGGATGTGGTTATCTTGTATAAAGATGAGGATTAATTTATATATATATATTTTTAGAACGTGGTTATTAGGTAAAGGATAATTAGAGCAATAATGAGCAAAGAGTGTGGGATATGGTGGTTTACAGACATGGATGATTACAGGTATTTTTCATTTGTTGTAGTGATGTCAGTGGAAACTGAAAGAGAGAAAAATATACGTTAGTGGCCATTACTGAAAACTGTTAGCATTACATACTAAGTTTATAAACATACACTTCTGTGAATGCAATATGAACTAATACATTATAAAGCTGTGCCTGTATAATGCTGGCATTTCAGAGATAAATGTAATGCTATTATAAAGTTAGCAATGACTGTACTAGAGCAAACTAATGTTTTTATATGGGTATCACCATTTCTTCTGATGTTTTGTTTGTTGTTTTGAAAACAACTGTGTCATATAAAATGCAAAACCTTTCATTTTTTTGCACTCCTGTGGCCTGTGTTGTGGTCAAAAAGGGTGGTAGGGGTCAGTCTATATACCTAGTTAACAAATCTAATGCACAAACTAAATTAAAAACAATTAAGACTATTAAAGATGGATGCGTTTTAAGAAGTCTAGGATGAACTGGGAGATTAGGAAATGAAGATGAAGTTGTGTTAAACAATGGACAGAAATAAGAATACTTATTTTCTGGATTGAAGTACAAGGTTAAATCACAGAAATTATTTAATGCAGATAAGGTCTGGTAAGTCCCAATGAAATGAGAGCAGGTAAGAGGAGATGAAAAGAAATCTTTGAGAAACTGAGCCGAGTTAAGAAGGCTATTGTTAGTCCAGTGGGGATGAGGCAGATTGTTGATTGTTTTGTCATTGTTGTACAGTTTCTGATGGTGTTTAGAATGCCTACACGCACCACAATGTTTGCCAATCTTTTGCATACACAGAGTCATAGACGAGGTACTGGGAGTACTTGTCTCTTGAAGGTCACACAGTGGTGCAGCTGTAGTGTTGTCCCCTCACACCAAGAGGTTCTCCAGTTCGATTCTTGGTTGGAGTGTTTTCTGTGCAGAGTCTGCATGTCCTCCCTGAGTTCGTGTGGGTTTTCTCTGGGTGCTCTGGTTTTCTCCCACATTTCAAAGACATGCATCTGGAGCATTTCTCCCTGGGCTTCCGCGAAAAATTGGCTTTGTTCCAAGTCAGATTTGCCCAGTAAATAAATGTTAATTAAATAAATAAAGGTGATACCAGTAAGCTTAACTGAAGGAAGTTTGTGAATGAAGTGTAGCTGCTTCAGTGTACAGATAAATTTTACAGGTCCCAGTCATCTAAATGCAACATGTTGTGACAGCAAGTCATTCATAGTTGTCTTGCTTTATTTTCTCAAATGGCACTAATGGTTTTCTTTGTGACATAATATAAGATATATACAGATCCTGGAATGCACTAGACAAAATGTCATTGCCTGAATTTCTCCTGCTGGAAAAGATGACTCAGATGTGTATTATGAGTATGTCATTGATTACACAAATATATAGACATACAGGTGTGTGTGCAATCATGCATGCTCATATGTATATGTGTGTGTGTGTGTGTGTGTGTGTGTGTGTGTGTGTACATATATGTAAAACACACACATGTATATGGGTATGTTATGTTACATCTAATAAACTTTTCATCTAATTACAAAACATCTAAATATTTATATTTCATATACTGCAAATACACTTCTGAATGTTTTTTTTTTTTTTTTTTTTTTGCTGAGGGAGGCAAGCCTCTTGCACCTTCCCAGTACAGAGTTCTTTGCCCCCACACAGCCTTAAAAGTATACTAACTCCATTGATGCACAACCACAGAGAAGAGAGAGCACACTGCACACACGGAATCATTGCCGAAGCAGAAACACAAACTTGTGGGTGAGTATTAGCAAGGTACAAGGGGCGCACAAGACTAATTTTCCTTGTAATCCCTACTATCCTAGCATCCTAAATCATATTATCAACCCCCTGTTTCCCATTATTCTACATGAAGTTTGGGTTTTGTGTCAGCTATCACAATCTCGCTTGATTCCATGCCACTTTCCTACCTTCTTTGACAGTCACTCCTGATGTTGCAGGTCATCTCTCACACAGTCCATCCATCTCTTTGCTGGATGCCTTTCTTTCTTCTTACCTGTCTGTCCCAAATCTACTTCACCAGATTACTGTCTGTTGTCCTGCACATGTGCCTGAACCACTGTAATCAGTTTTCTTTGATCTTCTCTGCAATTGGAGCTACTTTGGCTTCTGTTGCAATGTCCTCATTCTTCGTCTTTTCCAGTGTGCATCCTACCACCCACCTCAGGCATTTCATCTACATAATCTGTAGCTTTCTTAATTGCTCTGCCTTTATTGCCCAGGTTTCTGTGCCATACAGTAATATGGGGGGCACCTTACTTTTCAGCTTCTTGGGCATTCTTCTGCCATACACTGCCCCTGATACTCTGTACCATTTGGCTGCAACACCTTTGATTAAAGCTTTGACCTCCTCATTCAGACTTCCTTTCTCCTCAAACACCCCACCCAGATACTTGAGGCTGTTAACCTCTTCCAATATCTCCCTCTCTATCTCAGTTCTCAGCTTCTTCTGATTACCCCATTTGTTGCCATTACAGTTGTCTTATCTGTACTCATTTTCATACTCTGTGCCTTAAGTTTTGCATTGCTCTGCCTTTAGTGAAGTTCTTACTCAGAATCTGCCTGTACATGCAGCTGAACCCTGATGCAAACTCACTCTCAATGGAAACCTCTCTGATAGACCAAACACTGTTCGTACTTGAGTCATTGGTTCCTTGTACATAGGCTGCACTAATTCATCCCGTGTTTTAGGGACCTTAAACAGCCATTGGCTTGACAGTGTTCACCTTTCTTAGGACCTTGTCATATGTTTCTCCAAGTCTAGGAATGCCAAGTTGGATTTCTTCCTCTCAACTATTTGTCTCACTACAAATAGGTCAGTTGTGCTACATCCTGATCTGAATCTGAATTGCTGATCTCTCATCTTACTCTCTTCTACTCTGTGTATTCATTTATCAAACACCCTTTCCAATACTTTCATGCGATGTGATAGGAGTTTGATATGTCTGTACTGCCCACAGTTGTGGATGTCCCCTTTATTCTTGAGTATGCTTATTCTCCAGTAATCTGGGATATCCCTTTCTCTCCACACTGCTATAAGTACCCTCAGAAGCCATTTCTTCCCCATCTCACTCAGCATCTTTATCATATCTGCTGTGACCTCATCTGAGCCTGTTGCTTTCCCTGACTTCATTTTCCTTAGTCCTGGTCTTACTTCTTCTAGGGTGGGCTGCTATTCTTCTTTCATCATAGGCTGTGTCTGGGGCAGTGCAGTTTCTGTGGGGTTTTTCTTCATTCACAAGCTGCTGGATGTACCCCTTCTATCTGCCTTTGATATCCTGTGGCCTGGTGAGAAAGTTGCTGCTGGCATTCCTTATGAACAGCATCTGACTATCTTCTTTATCTTTATGTCTTTGCCTTGTTCCTTCATGACATCTACTAAGGCATTCTTCCAGAAGCTGGTAGAATGTTTCTGGTGCCTTGTCCATTGCCATTACAAGTCTTGTCTTAGCCTTTTTTTAGCCAACCAGTATTCCTTCTTAGGCTGGCCTGTCTTTTCTATCTCCCACTTTTTCCTGCATTCTACCACCATCTTTCCTTTTGTACCTTATTTATACCTGGCTCAGCTACATATCTATTCAACAGTCCTCATACAAGATGTTTTGAGGTGCTGATAGTTATTCAACTGCACCTATTTTCTCTTCTTCTTGAGGTGCTAGAGCCCTGAGAAATTATTTGAACTCACGTGCTTTCTCTCCAGACAACTTCCAGGTCTTCAGCCGTGTCTCTGTTGACCTTTTTGCCCTCTCTGACCACTGCTTGTAGCCGATTGTGGCCACCAGTGGTTTATGCTGTGGGCTGATTGTTTCACTGGGGATGATTTTGCAATCACTGATTCTTTTCCAGTGTAGTTTCCTTAATAGAATTAAGACTACCTGAGTTGCATGTTGGCCACTCTAGTATGTGATCTTGTTACCGTCTCTCTCTCTCTGTCTGAACCGTGTGTTGGCTACTATCAATCCATTTGCTAGACAGAAGTCTAGAATGCCCTCTCCATTTTTATTCCTGTTTCCCCACCAGGCAGTCCTCATATCTTGTTCTTTCTGACCTGAGATGTGCAGTCGGGTCCCTCATTAACAACACTATCTCATGTTGCCCTGCTTTACCTAAAAGATCCTGTAACTGCTTTCTGAATGCAATCTTTTCCCCATTGTCAGAACTGTGAGGGGTGAAGGTAGTGGTTAAGGTGTTCATCTTATACACACAAGATGCAGGGTCAGCTGGCTTTGGAACAGCCCACAAGGGCAGTTAGCCTGGTACTAATTTATGAACTTTATGAACCTACGATATGGGACATAGTTTGAAATTATGAACAGTGCCCCATCCTTATACTGGAGTCTGCTTGCAATGAGCCTGTCACTAAATCTGATGTTATCTCTCACTGCCTTTTGAAACCTCTCCATCACAGCTCCTTCACCATTTCTAGTCTGTCCTTCTCCTGACTAGAAGACTCTAGATCCCAAGCCAAGTGGCTTTGCTACACTTCCCTTCCATCTTGTCTCCTGGATACATAGGATGTCCAGTCTCCTCCTTACTATCATGTCATCAACTTACAGGCTACATTCTGTCAGTGAACCTACACTGAGTGTAGCAATTATTAGCTCATGTTTGGAAGTTTGATTGATTAAACAACCAACTTTCACTCTGCAGACCTATCCCAAATGGTGGCTCTATATTAGAAGACTGACTGTTTAGGTGATTGAACATCTAAACATCGATCTTCTAATATCGAAAGCAAAATATGGCGAATGGCCGATTTAACGCAGGGAAAGATTTCCCATGGCCGTTCGCCAGAGTTTGCTATTTCCCTACTGATGAGTGATCTCGGAGTTGGTATATTTAGTTGGGAGGGTGTGGGGAGCACAGCCCCCCACTTAATTTAGATGTAAAGTAATGTTTTTTGTGGCCGAGGGATGTGTTTCCCTGGGACATTCGACATTGTGCGGTTTAATATTGGAAGATCGATGTTTAGGTGTTTCGATCACCTAAACATTTGGTCTTCTAATATAGACCCCAACTGGTTACTGGCTGACTTCTTATTAACCCAGGACAGCTAGGCTTTTATGGTGGGCACACAGTGGCCAATAGGGACACACACACACACCTCCCACTGGCAGCATGGGACCCTGGTGTGGGTCAGAGTAGGCCAGGTCCTCAGCCCACTTATCCTCAGCAAATACCCATGCCTATTATTGGTGACATTAGTCAACACAACTAAATCATCTAGAGACAATTTTACTCTTTTGAATGCCTAACCTTGACACAGTGCACAGTTTGTGATCCATGTTTTCCTGTATTTAGGATACTGTGCACCACAGTTAATACCCAAAGCGGTTGGTCTATACAACTTTCCCCCCATAGGCTGCATCTAGAGTCTGTGCTGGTGACTACAACTCCATTATTGGGTGAGTTTGAGGTGAAAGCACTCAGCATGTTTTTTGCTAGGTGGGAGGAATCACACAGAAATGCAGGGAACACATTTTGGAGGTCAGGTTTGAATCTTGTACCTTATGCATGGGAGGCGAAGACCTTAAGCATTATGCAAAATGTTCATCTCTAAACCATAACAGCATTAAGTTTCTACAGCCTAATCGTTTCTATCAAATGTGATTAGATTAAATATCTTTTAGATTAAATGAGTTTCAGATTAAATTTTTAGATATTTTGAGTTTAGAGAAAATGATTCTTAGATCAAACTTTACATACCAGTTTATGAGTGCATATATATACTTCAGAGAAGCTACATCCTTGTCTTAGCTATTATGAATAAATGCCACTCAAAGCAACTCAAAAGTGACAACTACATTTTGTTATACCACATTCCACACTGATGACACAGACTCATAATTAATTGGATCCAAAGCAAGAGTGGATCCCATCATTTATGTAATAATTAAAATCAGCTGTCTCCACAATCATGGCAGTGGAGCATGAAACATTTATGGATTACTCCGTGCCACAACCAGAGGCCTACCTAATGCTTCATGACCTTCTCCTACAAATGTACATAATGCACACAGACACTTGAAATGTGCAAAGGAACCGATTTGCTATAACTACATGCACAGATTCATGCAATTAAGTTTTATCAGTGTGTGTTTGGCACAGTTCTCCAGACTAGTGTATATTAAAAGTGTGGTGGTGACTTATGTGGGCAAACTGTTCTGCTGAAGTTGTGCGAGGAGATTCTCTGCACCCAGATAACAAACAGTAGTATCTATGTGCCTCTAATATTTCAGTATAAATTAGCTATTCTACTCCTGCTTTGTCTTATATGCAAATATTCCTCCCATCACTTCACTGTACATCAGTGTTTGAACCTATAACATGAAAATGTCCTGTTCTTTTTCAAAACTGCACTGCTATATTGGCCCATGATTGCTTTTTCAGCATGTTGCCCCTTTGTTTTTTTCCTGTTCAGCTTCTTCACTATCTATTAATTCTAAATTCAAAATACATTCCATCCATAGTGGGATCTGTACCAGTTTCTCCAGCCCTAAATCCACCAGCAGTAAACTAACAAGTATATTTTCTCAAGCACTTTGTCTATGTACATCCTGTAGTGGAATGTATGCAGCTACATGGATACAGGGAAATAGTGTACACAGTATTTGCAGCTGACAGCTCTCTGTATACACAGATATAAATGTGTAATTGAAGGTAGCTGAATGAAGCAGAAACAGAATTTTATTTTACAGTATCACTCACCTGGATCAGGTAAGTACCTGGGTGTTTGGACTGGGGATTATAGCAAATAGGTGTCTGATGTGCATGTCTAATTTTCTGTGGGGATCAAAAAACGAAGGGGACCAGCTTGTATTGATGGTTGAGAGAAGTGTGACCATATAAAAGCATAAGCCTAAAACCAGTTTAACCTAAAAGATGTCAAGTGCAGGGGAGAGGCAAAGGTAGTAGGTTGCATCCAAAAGACTGGAAAGTTACTGTGGGAAAGGAACCACTTGGCCACCATGCTGAACTTTGCCCTTTCCCCAATGAAGTGCAGTCTCGGAGTTGGTATATAGTTAGAGGGGAGCGCTACAAAATCCTGAAAGCCCAAAATCCTGAAACCAAAATCTTAAAAGTTCAAAATAATAAAAACTCAAAATACTGAAACTCATAATACTGAAAACACGCAAGATACCAACACTTACTATATTCCAGCAAAAGTACATATAGAAACAAATAAAAGACAAACCGTATTACTTTTCTGTAAGTATAAGCAGGGGGGGGCAAGCCTCCCTGAACCCCCCATGTCCCCTGCTACTTAAATATATCAACTCCGAGATCACACTTAGTGTAGTGAAGTGCATTCTTGGAGTTGATATATTTAAGTAGCAGGAGGTGTGGGTGTGCAGCCTCCACATCAGGGGGCTTGCTTCCTGCTTATAGTTGAAGGGTAATATGTTTTTGTATGTAATCAGGTCCATGATTTTCATTGCATATGAAGCTAGTCAGACTTATGAGTCGGTAGTATCATGGGTCAGTTGATGGTCCCCCCTTGTGCAGAGGGATGACTGTTGCTGTCCTCCACTCTACCAGAATAAATCTTGTCTGGAGTCTGTAGTTAAAAAGCAATCTGAGTGCATTCTTGGAGTTGATATATTTAAGTAGCAGGAGGTGTGGGTGTGCAGCCTCCACATCAGGGGGCTTGCTTCCTGCTTATAGTTGAAGGGTAATATGTTTTTGTATGTAATCAGGTCCATGATTTTCATTGCATATGAAGCTAGTCAGACTTATGAGTCGGTAGTATCATGGGTCAGTTGATGGTCCCCCCTTGTGCAGAGGGATGACTGTTGCTGTCCTCCACTCTACCAGAATAAATCCTGTCTGGAGTCTGTAGTTAAATAGCAATCTGAGTGGTTCTGCTAAGTTATGTTTCAAGTTATTTAATGGGCACCCTGGGATTCCATCAGGGGCCATTGATGTCATGTTTCTAGCTTTAGACAGTGCAGTGACGGCCTGTTCTTTTGTGATAACAGGCAAAGGAATGGTAGGGGGTATTTCATGGGGATTGACTGGAGGTGAAATCTGAGCTTAATTTATTAGCCAGCAGGTTTTCTATTTCTTCTGGCTGAGTATAGGTAGCGCCATCTACAGCCAACTCAGCTCATGGTTGAGTGTTTTCCTGAAGATTTTGGACAGAACCAAAAAATGATTTGTGGTTATCCTTTGCTTAGGAGACTATTTAATTTTGTAGTTAGCTTTTGAAGGTTTGACTAGTTGCCTGATTTCCCTGTTGGGACTAATGATGTTTTTTTTCTCTTTTGTGCATCCTCCCACTTACTTCTAGAAAGGAATGTCTTACTTCTGTTGTACAGTCTATTTATGTCAGGGGTTCACCAGGGTGACTTGTTTTTCCGGCTAGACCTGGGTTTAGTTTGGTCAGGTACATTTCTAATCAGTTGTTTAAGTGGTTGTGCAGGGCAATTGTATATAATTCTGTATAGGCCTCTATGTTTTGGGGGTTATGGAGAGCTTTAAAGTTACCTATTCTATCACTTAGTAGGAGGTAATTTGCCTTGGAAAAATTCTTTAGGGTTTTAAGGTTTGATGGGGGTACTGCCATTACATTAATTTCAAAGGAGACCAATTTATGATCCATTCTACCAATGAGGACATTACACTGGGGGGGGGGGGGTGCAATGCTCCCCCAAGTTTGTGATTACTATGTAAATGATATTTCAGCCCCTAGTGGGAGTGCAGACCAGCTGTTTCAGAGTGTTTGCATTGACAAAGTCCAGGAGTCTCTAAGCCTGCATGTTAGTGGCTGTATAGGTTTCTCAGTTTATGGAGGGGTAGTTTAAATCAACCATGAGTATTGTGTTGGGCTAAATAGTAACTGATTCTAATAACTTCAGGTATGTGGAATGGTTTCCATGGTCCACGGTTGGGGACTTGTAGATAAAAATGATTTGGTGGGGGATTTTGCCTATGGTCAATTGAACATGAAGTAGCTAAAATAAGTCATCCTGACTGACCAACCTAGAGGTGTGATTGCTTTTTATGTAAATGGAAACACCTCCTCCTTTCATTTTTTCCTTTTCAGAGGGTGGTCTGAATTTGTGATAGGCATTGTAGCCTTGCACTGCTGAGGTGGTTTTTGCAGCTTTGAACAAAGTCTCTGTAACTACACAGATGTCAGCATTCTCCAGGTCAAGGAGAGCTTTCAGGGAGTGCAGTTTCTTGTTAAGACTCCTAGCATTGTGGAATAGTACCTTCAGCTTGGCATTACATGAATTTTTTTTATGTTGTTAGGTCTGTTGGTTTAGCACTGCCTAAAAAAGGCACTATGGGGATAGTTAATGCCTTGTCCAGCATTCGGAACCCTAGTGCCAACAGGTGCAGACCATCTCTGGTAAAGCAGCATGATTTGTCAATCATGTTATCCCAAGCTGACAAATACTGGAACTCCCTGGAATGGCACCAGTAGCTAAGCCAATTATTTAAGTCAGTAATTTTCTGTTTATATTGCAATATCATTTTGGTGAGGGTAAAATGCTGCTCAATGTAAGGCTCATACCAGCCTATGACACGTATTCAGAGAGGTCCACCATCTCCCTCTTCATTTAGTCCAGGGAGGTACATTTCAGGTCATTCATACCCACATGAACTGTGACTGAGTCATACTGGTACTTGCAGTTGAATGACCTGACTGCCTGCATGATCTGGCAAATCCTGGCCCATGATAGGCAATTGACTATAACCCTCTTTTTATCCAACCTGGTGAGGGGGACATCCATGTGTCTCACAATGGAGTCTCCTGTGAACATTTTGCATTAGGGGCTTGCTTTTGGAGACACAGTGATGTGTATTTTTATGTGCAGTGGATGGCGTTGAGTTGGGTTTGTTTGCATATGGTTTCTGAGGGCAGAATACTGAGACCTCTGAGGTTTTGGCAAGTAACTCTGCATATGAGGGTTTATGTGTCGAGATCTTATTTAGTGAGAGAAATAATGTGCATGTGCTGATAACCTGTTTGTCATTTGATTTGTCAGTATGTAACAGCCATGTCTCAATTTTCATAATGTAACTACATCTCTCATATACTGTGTTTGCTTGTTTCAGGATTAAATGGTTGCCAGTATACATGGGACAATTGCTACATTGCCTCAGGATGCCCTTGCCCACTAGGCTGGCCACAGAGATAGCAGGAAAGTGCCTATCCATGGTTTCAGGTTTTTTACTATGGATTTAACGAGGGAGAAGACAGGGTAGATTTGACCGGATTGGGATGACAGCATACGGATGAAGAATGGGTGGTGTACTCAGTGTGAACTGCAGCTATCCAACCAGGTAATGCTGCTCTGTGCACAACTCAGATGCTCCTAGAGCAGCACGGGGACTGGGGAAGGTTGCAGAGATAATTACTCTAAGAGAAAGTTTAACTTGATAGCATTTGCAGCTATACAGGGCACTGCTAACTTCCACTGCATGGAGAGCAGCCTAGTGCAATGGGCTTATATAGAATCAGAAAAATAAGTTTTACAACAGCAAGGCCTACAGACCAACCAGGAAAACACAATAAGCTTTCAGGCAGCAGCCACCAACTCAAATAGGTTTGCTATAGCACACTTCTGCCACTAGAGTGCAGTAAGAAAACCGTCAATGTAAAAATACTGGTTTTAGAGCTCAAGTGCAGGTAAACTAGATAATACTGTCCTCTAAAACTAGCAAACACAATGTAATTAAGTACTGCAGCAGCAGTGGACACAGTTCAGTTTTTAACATCTACTAAAATGAGAGAAATGTAACAATTAATGCAGCATTTTTATGAACTACAGTAAAAATAATCATCAGAGGTGCAAAATGATACTTATTTTCATTCTTTTAACAACGGATGGCTTCATAGCTCTCAACCTCTTAGCACACAAAATCTGGAGAAAGTGAAAAATAGTGGGGGACAAAGCCCCTAAATAGGGACAAATTTTAAATATTGCTCTTATAAACTTAGAAAGCTGCTGGAATTAAAGGTCTTATGTTACTGTGCATTTTCTGAAGGATATGAAGTCTGAAGCTCAAATGCCTGTCATATTTAGTAAAGTCAGTCACTGATTTGCCACCAAAATCAATTTCCCTTACTGATAATCAGACCCTGTACCTCCTCTCTGTGAGGTAATCACCTTAACCATTATGACAGCCATATGCCGTATGCATCACACCTACACACTGCAGGACAAACAAAAAAAATCCTGAGCTGAGGTGCTCAAAAATGACTTCCAGGTCCAAGAAGACATCCCAAAATCAACACTGTAGACTTCTACACCACAAACAAACCTTAGCAATACAATAACCACTGCACAGTATCCATAGCTTCATCCACCCCCAAAGACAAGTCATCAGAGTAGTTTGGTCAATTACAGCAGTCCACTCACCATGTTAATATAATTGTTATACGTGGCTCCACAGTATGGCACATTTAAGCACCACTCCCAAGGCTAAGCAAAGACGGGAACAGTTATATATTTCTCAATGACAGAATCTGCCATGCCAAAAATACTCAAGTCCCTACACACCAAGTATAAATGTGACACAGTCATTGTTCACATGGTTGTAAGAGGGAAAATATGGCACTGGCTGAATGAGTCTTTGTGGCTGTAAGGAAACTAATTTTGAGTAGTATTTTACAATCACTATGAACGATGCCGTGATATAAGCAAAAGATGACTGACTGTAATAAATCTCTTAGCTATGGGTGTAATTCTGAGGTTGAATGATGTAAGTCAGCCTGGAGGGAGATAGAAGATGTTCCCACCTGTTTCACCAAGGATGACCTGGACCTACTGCACCAAGTTTTTCACATGATGAAAAAAGACACTTTTCTATCCTCACAGTAAAATTTTAAGCAATGTCAGTCTACTTAGGCTACCAACCTTGCAAATACAAATTCAGAATTAGCAAATATCAATTTAGCACTAGCAGACCACTAAAGAAACATTTTTCACTCAAGGCCTTCCTAACTCTGGAAAAAAATGCATATTTGTGTCATTACTGAACACAGATACTACACTCTCTCCCTACTTGGATTTTTTGCCTGCTACTCATACCAAAACAGTGGAATTGCAGGATAAGTGAACTGATAACCAATCAAAATCATGAATGAGTCTGTGTAACATAAGGATGAAAGTGCTTAACAACTAATAAAACTTTTTGATTTATGCACATTTTTCATTCTGTCCTTCGTGCTGTGGTTTCTACTACTTTGAGACCTGAGCCACTGAGGACATAGCTCTGTTTGGCTGGATTTTGGTTGGCTGCCTGCCACTCATCTTGGTTCACAAGTATAGATCAAAGTAACACTAAGGGTGGCATGTCTGTCTTCATCTAAAACACTATTACCTCTAGACTATTTAGACTGGACTCATTCATAACCTAATAACGACAAAAAAGAACTTGTATCAGATCCAGGCCAACTACACAACTCTATCCATGACACCTGCAAGTCATAAAATATATGTTGATAAGCTAAAGTCCCTCTACTATGATGCAAATACCATTTTATTAGGAGACTTTAACTATCCCTCCATAATCTGGCACACCTACAGCTCTACAAACAGATATGCTCAATGCTTCCTTGAGTTTGTCAATACAAACTCCCTCAGTTAAATAGAGTCTTTCAGCACTAGAGGCACCAGCATACTGACTCTTGTCCTCCCAGACACAGCCCCTCTCTGCTCCTTGCTCTTTGTCATACTCTCACAGTTCAGAGTGGATCATTGTGCTATTTTATTTTGCTAATGTTCTCAGTACAGCTCAGTGATCACTCTAACCATTGTTAGAGACTTCTCTAAGGCCAATTTTAATCAAATAGTGCATTATATCCACAGTTTATGCTCCCACTGCAGTTCTTACATTGTGGCTCATGTTACAGTTTCCAACAAAATCAACACCAATTTTAGAAACAACCCCCTCTGATGAACTGAGTTATAAGGAAACTGTACAATGAAAGGAACAATTTCACTGCCCAAAAGAAAAGAAAAACAAACTAAGCATGTTATAACTAGCCTCAAAAGGGTTAAACTCCGTAGCAAGATCCAATCCTATAGAGCATATTATGAACTAAAAATTAATGCATCAACAAAGGATAATAAAAATATATTTTTAGTTGAGCAAAGAACCTGAGAAATTCTGCTCTTGTAATCACCTCTGAAGAGATACTAAAGGTGCTGTTCGAGACCAAAAACACCATCTCTTTGGGTACAGATAACACACTGGGTGGTTTCCTGCTCAGTATGACTTCCCCCCTGTCAGACCACCTCTCACATCCTATCCATGTGATATGTACCAGCGTCCAGCAGCCTAGAGAGAACAGTTATCGTAGTTACCCTCCACAAATCAGGGAACTCCATGGACCTGTCCCTGCAGATGTATTAGTCTCACCAGCATCATTTTCAGCTTGATGGAACATACCATCTTGTGCTTCCTGAACAGAAACATTATCAATTCTTAGACCCTGACCAATTTGTCTCAGTAAAAGGTAGATAATGCCTATTAAATGTAGCTGACCTCTTTGAAATAATCACAGAAACACAAGAAGATGAAGGTAAATGCATCCACACAGTTTACCTCAATCAACAAATTTTAACACTATATTCCACTCTGGCATAATTGAA
The DNA here is from genome assembly GCF_019279795.1 of Protopterus annectens. Classification (NCBI taxonomy): domain Eukaryota; kingdom Metazoa; phylum Chordata; order Ceratodontiformes; family Protopteridae; genus Protopterus; species Protopterus annectens. Next base: position 321,594,292 of record NC_056749.1, read on the forward strand.
AGACTGCTGTAACTCAGTATATGTCCTCACATAACCCAGTGGCTTCCCAAATGGCTCTTTGATGGACACCATTTTATTGGAGTTGATGGTATGTAATCTTCCAAGACACTTGGGCATTAGTGCTGTACCCAGGGATCTGTTTGGGACCATTTTTGTTTGTCAACTACTTTTTTGGTGGCAAATCTGAAATTAAGGACATCTGTCTGACTAAGTTCAAAGATGATTGCAAGTTTGGAGCTATTGTCAACTCTCATGAACACAATGATATTCTCCAAGAGGGCCTTAATGGTTTAAATCTTTATGGCAAGTAATGGAGAATAGCACAGTTAAGGAAATAGGAACTCTCCCTTGCCTATCACATAAACAACAATAACAAAATGAACTCTCGTTACAGATCTCGGCACTTTTGTGGATTGTAATCTCTTTTTTAACCACTAGTAATCCACTGTCATTAGGAGAGTTTTCTACATTCCCAAACTGATTAAAAGAGCATTTCCTTTTCAGTAAAAACAAGTCATTATCTCCCTCTGCCTGCCACTTATCAAGCCCATTGGGGGGAGGGGGGCCTTCCAGTCAGGTACAAGATGTCTATGTTACACAGAATTTCTAAAATCCCTTTCTCTCTTCTCTGTCTCCTACATACTTATACATGATAAACTATGACTGACATACAAAAATGTAAATTATCCAGTTCTGCTTGCTCTACTATATATCCACAAGACTAGTAATAAAACAAATAAAAGCTCAATTGACCTAAACCAATGCTGCAACATGAATTGGGATTATTAACATGACAGACCTGTCACTCCCAAGAAATCTCCCAAGTCAGGAGCAAACTCTCTCTTATTGTAAAGCAGTACACATCCCTGGCACCATTCAGATGTAACTTACAAAAATGTCCCAACTACTTTTGCTTTAGTCATTATCAGCCTTCCATCATGTGTTGTATTTTTACAGTTGCTTTTAATTCCTGAGGGCTTATCTTTTTGTTTCTTCTTTCCTTCTCTGACAAGGGTAAACGTATTATGATTATTAATGGAGTAAAAATTGTCATTTCTACTCTCAAATCCCAGAATTTATCTCATCTGCTTTCTACTTTAATAACTTTAAATATAAAACTTTTTATCTGGCATTGTGTCTATGTAACTATTTCTTCATAGCTGAATTTTAAAACCCATTGCTATGAGTTTATTTATGTTTGTTTGTTATATTAAACAGAGGGCCCATCTGCCCAAGTTGGTGGTAGCATAGGTAGATGTTAAAGATCCCACAGCGCCTAATGAAAAAAGCAGGAGGAAATTCCCCAATGCTCTTGTCACATGTCCCGTAGTAGTATAAATACCACCCTGGGTCTTCTCTGAAAAGAGGCCACTAGCCTAGTGGGACTAATTCTGGCAACAAAGGATGAATAAAAACATAAAATAAATAAATAAGTAAATAAATAACTGTGTTTGTCTAACTAACTAACTAATGATATTTAGTACTTTACCACTGCATTTTACTTAGGAATTGAAGTATATTACTTTCACATTTGTTTTCACAGTTCAGTCTTTAGTTTATACCCTGAAAATTTATTTTAATGAATACAGCACTTTGCTAAAAAGAACTATAAAAAAACTAAATTTTAGACTGAATATTTACTAATAAAATATGGTACTGTACATTAAGTCAGGGTTGCAATCAAATGCAATATATTTATTCCTGTTTTAGCTGTTTTATTTTATATAGGAAGTCTAGTTAACCTCATATATTAGTTTGCTTGAAAAGGTACTTTATTCTAATGGTTAGCATGAAACATTGTCTGCAGCAAAAGGATATCAATGTAATTTTCCTTTCTTGGACTCCAAAAATCTGTGTTAATGACTTGTACAAATAATTATCTTTTCTGTGTACTAAGCCTCTTTATTATCTGGATTAATGCTGTGATAAATGCAGTACTAAATGTTATTTGTTTTACAAAACACAACTTATTTATTATGTTAACACAAAGTGCATTTTACTGTAAAGCATGCATATTAAAAATCATATGTGCAGTTTTGCTCACGGCCAGGTTAAATATTCTTAACTATAATGCCATGTCAGCCTAAGTATATGTTATGATGCCATTCAAATCACACTTGCACATTAGGCTAATATTATCACATAGGACTGGTAGTAATTATCTTTGTTGTTTGACTGCCTATATCTTTTCTTGTGCTCATTTCTAGTCAGTATAAATTGGTATAAAATACTTCAAGTGATTAAATATGTAGTAACATATCTCTACAGATGGTTAATACATCAGTAAAAATTCACAGAAGGTCAAGAGCCAGCTGACATAGAACCCTTAATTTATGATTATCTCAGCACTTCTTTTTTTTTAGTTACATTTGAATGATATACAAGATAGGCCTCTATATTAAAAATGATTAAAATGCTGAATGATAAACTGGCCCAAGCATGCTGTAAATTAATTGCTTTTAGTAAACTGCTATTAAAACTGTAGTGCACATAAAAATAGTGTCCATCTAAATTAAAAGTAAGTGCAATAATATTAAACAATTTGAACAATATTCACATTTGCATTTTCTGTTCAAGTAAGTCAAAAGAAAAGATGAAAACTACACCACAAAATGAAATGCTAGGATTAGTCACTAAAACTAAAGGACTGCCTTTTGCCACAAAATTCAGTATTTATGCTTCAAAAGGGCTTACTTTCAGGCATTCTTTTTATCCTAATAGCTTCTTTGACTTTGTGCATTTAGCACACGTGCACAGATGCAAATCTTAAATAATAACCAGCCACTCTTTGTGCATATTCCTCCGAGAAATATTATTAGCTATACAGGAAACAAAGCCAAAACTCTGATATCAGAATATAGATTCTTTAGGGATGTCATTAAATAAAGGGAAACAAATTTAATTATTAATTGGACAAAAGGGCATCAGCTGAAAGTGCTGCAGACATTTTTTTTCAAATGTGTAGGGATAGTATAATGAAAGAAATGTAAAGTTTGTTAATGGCAGATGAGATCGAGACATGACAAATAGAAAAAAAGCTACTAAACTTTTCATTAACAAAATATTTTTTTTCTGTGGAATCATAAATTAATATTTTATCCAGCTAGTATTAATGTCTTATACAAACCAAACACTTTCTACTCTGAAGAATTTTTAACTTTCTAGCTGTTAGACTGTATCAAATAAATAAACTCACAAGCAACCAATTATATGTAAAAATGACTTTTTCCGGATTTCCTGAATCCCAAGAGCCATCCACTTACATGTATATTTAACTTAGATATTTATGAAAAATGAGAGTTTAGGACCACATATTTTAACTAAGCTTATGATCAAAGAAACCATTGAGAAGCTCAGCCAAATTACCCAGTACTATGGAGACAAACAATTTCTCCCATTAAGTAGACTTTCTCCACATATTCCCCAGTGAAAATACTGGAAAGATTTTTGATAGATTATGGAAATAGTATTAAATACTAAATGATACTAAAACTGAACTTGTGCAAAATGGCAACTCAAAATATTTTGGTTGGGTTTGGAAGAATTTGAAGGGTAGATATATCTAGAACATTAGAATTAAATACAAAGTCTTTTATTATAAGGTAAATATATTTACGCTTAACAATAATACAACAGAAGGTATCACACATAACCAAAGCTATAGTCAAGCAAAGTATTTATGTACAAGATAGAAATATTTTTATTATTTTTCTTGTTTATCAAAAAAATACCTTAAAACTCTGCAGTAGTTTATTATTTTATATAAAAAATGAATACTTATGTAAACAAAAGACAACAAGAATGACTAAGTAACTCACACTTGGTTTGGTTTTGGGCAGCACAGTAGTACAGTAGATAGCATTGCCACCTCACAGCAAGAAGATCATGGTTTGATTCTCTGTTGGGGTGCTTTCTGTGTGGAGTCTGCATGTCCTCCCTGTGTTCATGTGGATTTCCTCCCACATTCCCAAGACATGCTGTAGATGGATTGGGCACTCTACATTGGCCATGTTTGTGTGTGCATGCGAGTGCATGGTATAGAACTACCACAGCAGGTCTAGCCACGCGGCAGTGTGAACCTTGGCTCTAGATGATTGTTACTGTTGAAGTGAGACCCCAACCCCATGTGCAAAAATAGGGAAAAGGGAGTTGTAGATGAATGGAGTTAATTTGTTTTTGCTCATAACACTTGTTTTTCATAGCATAGTTCTAGTTTTTAAGTAAGTAAAAAGAATCCATGCACATAAAGACAGTTGGGGTTGTTTATTTGTAGTAATTTCATTGTGAAACCATAAACAGAGGTTCATCTTCCAGTGCACACACTATCAAAACACAATGTTCTGGCGTCCTAGACCAGTCTGGTTTCCTATCTAAGCTCTAAACCTCAGATCAAGGGACTCAGTTATTTCTTATGTTTCCAACCAATTTTATACCTAAAGGTGAAAAAAGAATGAAGATGTTGGGGATGAGATCTATATGATATTTGTGTAATACCAATACTCAACAAAACAAAGTGACAGTTTTGAAGTACTTTTCTTAAACTCCAGGACTGGCATACTACAGTGATTTTATTCAGTCTCAAATGCTTAAGCAAATAAATAATCTTTATATAGGATTTAAATTGTCATAAGGCTGACCACAGACTAGAATTTGTTAAATTTACCCATATCCCTGACTATAGTGACCAAGAAACTCTGGAAACAACAGCTCACAGTCACACAGAAATAATTTATTAATACTTTCTGATTAAGCACTTTTTTCCATAGAACTTCCTAAGAATCTGAAATAATATATTCAAAAACAGCATTTAAATACAGTGCCTGCAACCAATAACATTCTTAACAGCTATCACAAGACTAAATGTAATCAACCAAGTTATTTAGACTCTCTAAATATAATTCATTGGACTTGATTACTGCTCAATTTCTGAGTTGTTTGGCTTCTGCTACATACCTATAATCAACTGCATTACTAGCTGAGTTAAGTACAAACTTGCAGTGTTAAAGATTGTACTGCATTATATTTTACTTTTCAGTGTATTTAATTGTTTCCTTGGTCTGTGTCTCTCTGTAGTTATTTATTTTTCTATTTGTTTCAAAGAATACTGTGGTCTCACTCTGTCTCTGCAGTTAGTTTCCCTTCTGCCCTCCCTGTTCTTGTTCTGGTATTAATCTTGGTGGCTTTGGAATTGCCCTTTTCTCCTGTAAATGTATGTTTGTACACTCCTCCTGGGTCTATCTCATTTGCTCACTCAACTGAGTATAGTGAGATCATATTTTGACTTCAGACACTCCTACCAGTCCCATCTGTTCAGCTCTATCCCAGCTCTGTTCCAGTCTAGTGTCACTAGCACATTCTACCTAATACATTGAGAACATTTGTGAAGGGCAAGCCACTTAGGTCCTTAATTTTGAATTATCTTGTTTCTCCTTTCTCCCTTTCCACTTTCTGAAATAAATAAATAAATAAATAAAATTCTAAGCTTGTTTCCTGCCTTTCCTGTAACAAGTCTAGTCCAGATACAGATTTTCTGTATCCTGGACTGTTTGTAAGCTTCTGAGCTCCCCAAGCCTTTCTGCGTTGGAGGGAAGCCTTCTAGCTTATCAGTGGGAGTGGTAAGCACTAGGCAGCCTATCTACCACAAGAGTGGCTTCTGGCCCAGAAATTGTAGTTTATTGGCCGTTTGGGCAGTTTTCCATCTATTTCAACCTTCTGGTTTAAAAGCCCGCGTTTGCACTCGTTTCCCATCTTTCCTGTAACTAGTCTAGTCCAGATACAGCTATGTTGTATCCAGGACTGCTTGTAAGCTTCTAAAACCCCAAGCCTTTCTGTGCTGGAGAGAAGCATTCTAGCCTATATCCTGGAATGCATAAAAAGCGAACGCTGATTGATCTAACCTATTTTCACGAAACTGCAAAATATCGAAGCAGCAGAAACACAAATTTTTTCCTAGGGAAAGAATTTGGTTGTCCGTTTCTGTTGCTTCAGTATTTTCAGTGTTATGGTGGAAAGTTACCGGTCGGATTCAGGTAAGTGTGCGATTGTGTGGATGTGAGTGTTAGGGTGATTTAGGTGAGTTAGGGTTAGGGCTCGTGTTAGGTGTGTGTGCGACTGAGTGGACATGAGGGTTAGGGCAGATTTAAGTGAGTTAGGGTTAGGGAGCAGGTGAGGTGAGTGTGCGATAGTGACGGACCTTGGGTTAGGGTTTGAGTTAAGGTAAGTGGGTAGTTAGTGGTGTGTGCATAGTTTAGTGTAGGGTTAGGTATCAGAATTTAGGTGTATGTGTGTGGATTTCTGTTTTTTTGGTGTGCTTGTGTTGTGTGTATGAGTTTTGGATCAGCGATTTTTTTCCCTGGGAAAAAAATCACTGATCTGACAGTTCAAGATTGTAAGCTTTCACTTAAATTAGGTCGATCAATCAGCATTCGTTTTTTAAGCGTTCGATGATATAATATACCCGGGATCACTACTGTGGCTCTGCTCGACAGGGGCACAGGAAATTACCTTTCTTGGGTGGAGTAAGCCAGGGATCCTTGTTGGCTAGGCTTACTTAGACCCTTGGGCCAATAGCCTGGTACCTACCTATGAGCCTGTGAACCTATGACCAGCTGTTAAGAATGTTATTGGTTGTAGGCCTCGTATTTAAATGCTATGTTTTTTAAATCTTGGTTTAGCAGCTTATCTGCAAGGAAAATCTCTCATCTCAAGAACAGATATCTTATCTAAAACCAGACAGCTCAACTAGAGGACATATTAACCTTCTTGACAAAAGTAAACGAATTAATAAAAACAGACTTTTTGTATGGGGTACACATAGTTGCAATAAATTATACAATTCATTACCATTGTTTATCCCATTTTCACATTCAGAGCAATAAAGCCATGTTGAACATCTCATTATTCCTTTTACTGTTGAAAGCTGTCTAAATAAATCATTACTTCACAAACCATCTGAATGGGACTGCAACACATCATACAGTAAACTCTCAGTTAACCGGAACTCAAGCAACCAGAAAAAAATCGAAGAAATACAGTACAATTACCATGTGTTTCATGTTTCTGTTTTCTCCTTGCAGAAACATATCTTACATTTTTAGAGTTTTAAAAAGGAAGAAAGAAAGAAATTCCCTCTCTCCCCAACCTAAGAACAAGTTAAACCAAACAAATAGTATAGGGCACAGTATTAGTCAGGCCAGTTTTTAATAATAACTCTCAAGCAACCAGAAACTACAGTTATCCGGCATCTACCAGTCACCATGGGTGCCGGTTAACCGAGACTTTACTGTACCAATGAATGTATGTCTATATCAGGATTGTGAAGAGAGATAAGGTAAGATGGACAGGATAAAAGTCAAACACGGTAAGAACAAAGTAATAAGCACAACTTTGTACATGGTGTTAGATATGTACAATAGTAGTACATAAAAAATAGCATAATAAGGTTTCTTAATAGCCATAGCAGTCTGCCCAGTAGAACATAACTATATCAATGCTGGGTTATTTACTTGACAAGAAGTGACACACACACACACACACACACACACACACACACTCCTGCTTTGTCTGTTTTGTTAGAAGGATATGTAAACCTCCATTTGTTATTGTCACTAGTTGATCTAATCCACACTTCCTTGTTTGCCGTTTGAAATAATATTGCTTTAATAACTTGCCTACTTACCAAATTCAGCTGTTAGAATTAATTATAAAATCTGTTAATGTGAATTTCATTAGGTAAATTTGATCTGCTATTGAAATGCGAGTGGTAAAATGAAGCTCCTCTTTATATATGTGGGCAGTAGTGACTGGAAAAAACTGCACAGCTGACAATAATATGAGCATAACAAGATGAACATTAGTATACATTATACCATAGCCCATGTAAATTGATTGCAAACCACACAATAAAAACCTTCATTGTTGAAATCATCTCTGAATATTCCAGACAGCCATAAATACTGCTATAAACCATGGCTGTAACTTTCTTAAAGCAATCTCTAACATACTGTCAGAAAAAAAAATGTTTAGAAATTCCCATAATTGATAGGGCATGTGGAAGTGAAGAAGGAAGGGTAGGTACTTACAAATTACTTTGCTCTGATACAATACAATAAAGACTTGAAACTCTAATAGAGAGCTAAATGTATGTATCAAAAGATTACAGAGAAGTACGTCACCATGCATTAGAGATGCTGCATCATGTGGTAAAACCAGCTTGTTACTAAGGAAACAGATGCAATTTAGAGACTCATAAAGCAGGTACCACCTGCTTGGCAGTGTGACCATAACCTTAGTAAACCTAATAAACTTAAGCTTAGATATACTGTATAAGCTAAAAAAAGTGATCACAACATACTTCAAGAATGTGTAACTCAAAAAACAAATGGAAAAACAAAATGTCAGTAACAATACTATTAAAATGATGACTAACCATACATCTCCAAAAAAAAAAAAAAAAGAGTAATAATAATAATCCATGAGACAGGGTTCATAGGTATGTACTAGACTAATGGCCTTGGAGCCTTTACAAGCCTAACCCAAAAAAATTACCAGGCACCGTGCCACCTGATGTTAGTTCACAGTGCCCCTATCCAGTAGTGCAACTGGAATGATCCCTGGAGTGAACTGTTACCCATCCACTCATCAAGATTCCTCTTGAAGAGGGCCAGCAAGGTGCTCTGCTTGACATGAATGGGAAGCCTATTCCAGAGTATGGGCAATCTTTGTGAGATGAACCTGTCCTTCCAGCATGTTCTGTTAATTGAGGTTGTGATCTCTGGAGCATTTGGAGGTGTGGGGATTGGGATTTCTTTAGGTGTAGCATTTCAAGTAGGGCTGGGTCGGACATGGCTTTGTAAGTCAAGCAGAGATCACCTCTAAGTAGATGATAAGAGACTGAGAACAGCTGAAGTTTCTTGAATCTGTCCATGTAGGACATGTGTTTAAGGCCTAGGATCCTTTTTGTGAGGTACTTTTGTGGCCTCTCCAGCTGTTGTAGGTGTCTGGTCAGGTATGTGACAAATGGGGCATTATATTCGGGATTGAGTTATTGTGGGATGTATTTACAGCTGGCAAGAGTATTTGGCCACTTAGGCTTCAGAATGATCAGACTATACCAGTAAAAAGTAAAGCCTGGTGTAGACCACACATCTGACATGCATTGTTTCCTAATTATTCAATGGAGGATCACTGACAACCACCATCTGTTGAATAAGTAACCAGTAAAACTCTGTCTTCACCACTACAATTGAAACAGCTGTACTAACAGTTAAAAGAGTGAGCCTCTAGAACTGCTGAAACATCTGCACCTGTCATCACTACTTTAGTGGCTACTAAGCTCCAAAGTAACAATGCCCTCAGCCCTCCCAAAAATAAAAAAAAAGTATTGTACTATTCACTGGAACTTCCTCTCCCATCTAATATACTATGTAAATCCCAGCACTGCTAAACTAAAATAAAATAAATTCATATATAGAAAAAAAATTAAAAAGCATGTCTTTAGTGGCATAAACAACAGCATGTATGGCACCTTTGTTGAGATGTGCACACACAGTACAGCAATGTATACAATTGTACTCACTGTGAAAGGGGAAAATTGTTTAACTTTGTTAACCAGGGTAGAATGCTGATCTTTTTGTACTATTTAAAGGTTCAGCTTGAAAGCATAAAAACAATAAACAACATAAGGTATAAAGTGAAAATATACAGATCAACAAGAGAAAAGTGCAGAATGTAGTAGATATGTAATACAAAATGTCATTAGATGGTTTAAAGTCAATATAAACAGTTTAACAAGATAATAGAGAATGTAGAACATTCATGTTACAAATTAGATAAGGAGTGATTACACACAAAGTCAAATGAGAAACTGAGTTCTGCAGCTATTCCTGCTTATACAATGAGATAATTGTAAAAGAGAACTAAAATATTTTCATACAGAACATTGTAAACACAATTTAGGTGATGAAGTAGCACATGGATGGAGCAGTTTGGTTTCTCAGGTAAGTGTGCATAGCTGAACTACTCATCCATGGTTAAAGCAAGGAGTACTTTTGCATCTAGTAGTAATTCATTTAAAAGAGGGGTAACTACATGCCTCGATTCAAAAAGAATTACTCTCAGTGTAAGTGACTTATTCTGGTGTAAAACCTATTAAGAGGCATACACTGGGGACTAGATTACAAAAGACCTTCTCTAAGTTTGTGACTTATTCTTGTGTAAGGCCCATCTATAAACAGGCTTACACCAGGAGGCAGATTCCAAAAGAATTACTCTCAGTGTAAATGACTTATTCTGGTGTAAGGCCTATTTATAAGGCAGGCGTACATTAGAGTAAGTCATTTAGACAGACAGCAAATGTTTTGTAATTAGGGTAGCAGTATAGTAGACATACGCAATTTTAAAATGCATATAGATAAACACACACACAAACACATATGGAAACACACAAAAAAAAACTTACAGCACTGTGAAAGTAAAAGAAAACAGTGAACCAAAACATTTTTTTAACAAGTTATAACAGCATATAACAAACTATAACAGATAGGACATTTCCTGTCTAGAAGACGTATTAGTACACCAGGAAGTGTAAAGGCCTAGCAGTCTACATGCTATGTACAGCATATGTTCTTATCATCATAGAAGGTTACTAAGTTAACAGCCCCAAGGCCCTTACAAGCCTAGCTAAGTTCAAACCATGTTTTCCAAGGATGTCTGGTTCAAGCACACAATAAAATCTGCACGTATTGCCCCTGTCCAAGAGCGACACAGGTGGAACCCCTGGGGTGAATTTCTGGTTATCCATCAAATCATCCAAATTATGCTTAAATAGGGCCAATGCGGTGCTTTGTTTAACATAAATAGGAAGCTTGTTCCAAAGGTGGAGCAACCTCTGCGAGACAAATCTGTCTCGTCAGCAAGTTCTGTTGATGATATATACCAGGTTAAGGTCCTTTAAGTGAGTGACCCATGTGCCATTTGACTTGTGAATGTGCAGCATTTCCATTAAAGTTGGGTCAGAGATTGTTCTATATGCAAGGCACAGGTCGCCTCTGAGCAGTCTGTATGACATGAGTAAAGTGACAATGATTTCAGTCTCTCTGCATAAGACAGATCTTGAATACCTTGAATTTTGTTTGTAAGGAACCTTTGCAGTCTCTCCAATTGCTGCAGGTGTTTGGAAAGGAACATACCAAAGGGAACACAGTACACTATTATTGGCCTGATGAGGGAAGAGTAAGGGGGGTTATAACCTCGTTTCTTCTTGAGGCAATGCCCTTACTTATGAGATGAGCAATATAAAATGGCCTTCCTACCACTTTGGAGACATGGTGATCAAAGTTAAGGTTGCTGTAGACCTGTGGGCCCATATCTCTCACCACTGACTGTGTACTTAGGGTATTGCTATTGATGTGGTAGTTTGCAGGAGCATCAACCTTGCCAAAGGGGATGATAATGCATTATTTTGCATTAAGTTTAAGATCATGACTTTGGCACCAGTCATTAGTCTGCATAAGATCTTTTTGCAGGATGTTGACATCACTAGGGGTTTCAATGATCATCCCAGTTTGCAGTCATCAGCAAACTTTGTTAGCCACAGTCCTTTGGTTTTAGCCTGTACTTCTGAGAATTAGATTCTGAACAATAGGGGGTCCCAGAACCAATCCCTGTGGAACACCACTGGTTAATGGTCTGCTGGAGGAGGTGGAGTCCCCTACTTTGAACGTATGAGTTCTATCAGAGAGCCAGTGTGCAACCCACTCGACAATATATGGGTTGATACCTAGATGGGTGAGTTTATCAATGATGCCTGAGTGGGAGATTATGTCAAAGACCTTGGCTAAGTCTAGGTAAGCTGTATGGACAGATTTGCCCTCGTCTAGGGCTCTGGTGACTGCCTCAGAGACGTCCACCAAGTTTAACAGGCATGCTCTCCCCTTGACAAAGCAAAACTGGGTGAGGCCGAATGTTTGGAGATTTCCTGTATCTTTGTTAATAAGGTCCACGATGATTCATTCCATGGCCATGCAGATAAGGCTGGTCAGGCTAATGGGTATATAGTTCCTGGGGTCTGTAGATGCAACCCCTTTGTGCAAAGGGATGACAGTAGCTGTTTTCCATTCCCCTGGGATGAAGCCAGTAATTAGGCTGTGATTGAAAAGCATGCCCAATGGTGATACTAATTCCTGTTTTAACCCATGTAGAACACAGCCCGGAATGTTGTCTGGTCCCATAGAAGCTATGTTTTTGGTCTTGGAGAGGTTGTTTAAGACCTGGTCCAAGGAGATACTAGTTGGGGGACTGGTGTTAGGGATGCATTGGGGTATATGTGGTCGGGACAGGGAGTGAAGTTTTCACTGAACCTGTCAGCCAGCAGATTTGCTATATCACAGGTTCTGTATATATATATATATATATATATAGTACCATTAAGTATGAGTTAAGTGCAAATCAGGGCCTTACCTTTGAGGTTAGGGATGCAACTACAGGACACCTTGTGGTTATCCTTAGTTAGGGAAGATACTTTAGATTCATAGTTAGCTTTGGAGGACTTCACTAGGAGTCTTATTTGCTTGTTTAAGTTAAGGATGGAGTGCTTCCAGTTTTGAGACTGTTCCCTACTACTCTTAGACAGCAGTTTCTTTCCCTATTGTATAGCATATTAATGGCAGTTGTGCACCAAGCAGGTTTGCTTTTCCTTGAAGATCTTGCTTTGGTTCTATCAGGTATGGCAGAGTCAACACAATTGTACAGGTACTCATATAAAGCACTGGTGTATAACTCAGCATAGGTGTCTGTGCCACAATGGGGAGAGGGGCTATGAAGCTATTAATGCTGTCACTTATGAGGGTGTAATTGGCCTCGGAAAAGTTTTTTATTCTAGTTGTTGCTGGGGGGGGGGGGGTCTTGTGTTATAGTTACTTCTAGCGAGACTGATTTTTGGTCAGATCTCACCACGGATGGTCACACACTGAGGATGATACAACAGTCCCCCATGCTGGTCAGCACCAGCTCCAGGATGTTTAAGCCCCATGTGGGTGTGTCAACCAGCTGGTCCAGGATACTGGAGTTAACAAAGCCTAGCAACCTTTGGGCAAGTGAGTTAAAACAAAGTATGATTTACCCAGTCAATGGATGGGTAATCAAAGTCACCCAAAACCAGGGTATTTGGTTGCATCTTGATTGACTCAAGTAGATCCACGTAGGCTGAGTGGATGTCCTGATTCATGGAGGTCGTCCTATAGCTGGCAATGGCCTGAAGAGGGGTCTTACCTATAGTCAATTGAACCTGAAGTAATTCAGGGTAATTGTGCTGTTTAACCAATCTAGAGAAGCATTTATCTTTAATGAATACTGATATATCACCGCCTTTAGTTTACACATTTTCATTTTGTGGTTTGAATGTGTGAAAGGAAATGTAACTGGGTATAGCTGGGGTGCTCTCTGCTGCCTTAACCTAGGTCTCAGTAACTGCACAAATGTCAGCATCTTCCAAGGTGAGGAGTGCTTTCAGTGGATGCAGTTTCTGGTTTAGACTCCTAACATTTAGCAGCGTGACCTTGAGATTGTTTTTAGAGAGTATTTTTACATTGGGAATTTTGTTCTTGTTTCATTGCCTAAAAAAGGCACTGTGAGGGTGGCAAAAGCTTTAGCCAGTAACTGACATCCCAGGGGTGACAAAGCATCAAGGTCTGTTGACCATGTCATCCCAGGCTGACAGATACTGGATCCCCTTAGAATGACACCAGAAACTAAGCCAATTGTTGAAGTCAATCAATTTTTGTTTGTATTGAAGTTTCATCCTAGGTGAAGGTAAAATGTTACTTAAGATTAGGGATATACCTGCCTGAGACATACAATCAGAGGCTCATTCATTCTATTCTCCATATAGTCCAGTGAGGTACATCTCAAGTTTTCACACCAATATGGACTGTGATGGAGTGTAACAGTGCCTGTTGTTGAGAGACTTGAGTGCATGTGTGTGTGTGATGTGGTGGGTCCTGACACCTGACAGACAACTGAATGTGACTTTTTCCTTGGTCTGTTCTTTCCTAACTTCACCCTGTGATTTCTGGCCATTGCCATAAGCCTCTTTGGGGAATCTGACCTGAATATCAGCATCATTACAACTATCTGAATACTTGGCAGCCTTTTTATCTATTCCCACTCCTCCAGCCCTACTACACCTTCTGTATCTCTCCAAATGCTCTTTCAGTTTTATTTGATGAGTGTAAAGAAAAGCAAAACATTGATTTTTTTTCTCACTCTCTCTGTCTCTCACTCACATCGAAATACTTCAAATAGTGTCACTGCCTACAAAAAACAAGCACATTGTTTTGCATCCGTAATGTGAACACTAAACCAGATATCATAAAAGCAGCTTCAGCAAAGCTTTTTCTAGCTTTATGCTGTGATTACGACTGCTATGTTACATGTTAGTGTACAGACAACACTAGTTATTAGTCGACTATACTAGTGTTTTAATTGTCCAGTGAACCAGAACAGTAAGAGGCTATCCATGTGTGCCTTTGGCATTCCTTACTTATGAGTGTATTGAGAGCTTTGTTTGTGGGGAGGGGGTTTCTGAGGAGTGGGCATCTCAGACAGGCCTTCTTGCTGAGGTGGATATTGCTGCTGATCATCATTAGTGCAGGACAATTGAGGATGTGCCTGTATGCCATCTAAGAGAGTCTGCGTGGACATGTAGGTAGCAGATTGAATTTCTGCTTGCTGTTCTAGCCTGAGGTTTCACATCTGGACATGTTAAGGGAAGAAAGTAAATAGAGCATCAACAAATGCTACCATATCACTTTCTCTGGATGCTTTTGCAGTGAAAAAAAAAATGAAATGAGGCTTATGGAGGGCCAGAGGTCACCCATGTGGGAAAGGAAAAGGGGCTAGTTTTGTGCCTAATGTGATTTAGGTTTGATCATTCGTTATTCAGTGTGACAACTCATGCAAGTACACTAGTTAAAAATGGCACAGAAGACTCGCCAAAGTCACAGTTTGCCTCATGTAGAAAATCATTCAATGAAACTGTTTAATATAGCATCATGTCCATTTATTAAACAGTCCATTTCATTTGTTGATTTAGTAAATGACTGGTTATTCTCAGATGCAAACAGTTTCTTAACATTGTGCAAAATGTGTACAAAATATACTAAAACGTAGATGAGTATTAATGTATGTTCACATACAGGTATGGCATTTCGTATGGGGGATTAAGCCTTATGAGCTGTTAAAATGCTACATCCTTTTGTCTGTGGTTTGATTCCCTCGGTCTTTATTTCCCTGCTGTGTGACTGTGGCTACGTCATTTAATCAACATGGCTCTTGGGCAGTAAAGAAACTGGGCTCTTACTGGTCTCCTTGACTATATGCATATTAACTACCTGTGAACACAAGCACTTTTAAGTGTGCTATAAAGTTGCTTCGAGCCAAAAAGCCCACTTCAGGAATTTACAGAGAATGAATACCGTATATGTTATTATCTGTTCTCACAATATTTTAACTTCTCTTTCTTTTTCACTTACCTTTTCTTTAAACCTCCCTCTGAAAATGTTTACCAGGGGTACTATAAGGAAGACTTCATCCAGCAGTCAGTCTTTTGATTCAGGATAAGCAATGCAGGTTTTGTCCTGGCCATGGAAAAGTGAATCAACTCTTTGTCCATCCACAAGCATGTTCAAGAGGCCATGAGAGTTTGCATGTCATGTATACATGCATTTTGTGGACTTGGAAAAAGTATATAGCCACGTGCCTTCTATAAATACACTTGTGTGGCGTTACTACTCGCTAATGCACTTGATTTTCTTTTTCAGCTAAGTTGATGCTGCTCTTGTTGATCAGTTTTGGCAAAACAGCACTGAACTTTAAGTGTTGCCAATGAATCCCCCTATATACATATTCATGTGTTTGCATATATATATATATATATATATATATATATATATATATATATATATATATATATATATATATATATATATACATATGTGTGTGTGTGTTTGTGTGATGTGATGTGGTGTGTAACCTACTTATATTGTACCTTTGGAGTACAATGATTTATACAGGCAGATGTTTTCGAGGCTTTAAGACAGAGCTTCCTGACAAATATTATTACATCATTTTTCATCTGAACCAATTCTTCTAAGGTGTAGTTTATTCTCAGAATGCAGTGAATTGTGAAATTATTAAGACACTCTTTTTTTGATAGATGCTGAAGTATAAGGTGGGAACAGTTTACCATTTGAACATTTTGACATTTACGAACTGTAGCCTCCTAACCCTTAAGGAATCTAATCCTTCTGTTTAGACCGGCTCATGCTTTAATCTCTGATCTCATGTAATGACATCTTCCTGTGTACACTGGCTCCAAAGAGTCGTACAGTTTGTCCAGGTTAGTCATTGTTTGCATGTATTAGCCAGTTCCATGGAAGTAGTCTAGAAAAACATATGCTCTTATTTTGCTATATTGCTACTTCCTAAAGGAAGGCATTAAGAAAATATTTTCATCTTTACTTTGTCCAAGTCCCCACTTTTAAATGGAAATTGTGCACATAAGCTTCAGAGCAAATCTGACCTAGTATTGCTTTTTTTTAACTAGGACAATGTTAGAATCAGTTTTAACAGTAATTAATTGCTTATGCACAGCTGACTAAAGTGCCCAAATCTCATTTTTATAATTTATATTGATAATGATAATTAACTTTGGCACCACTGTTACTTAGTAAAATACTTCATATCTCAGAATCAGCAACTGTTATACAAAATGTTTTTAATTCTAAAATATTTATATATTTATTTTAAATTAAGTACAATGATTTCTGGGTTGTCATCTTGTATATATCATATGTAATCTGCACTACCCCAAATGTAATAATTTATTTTCTAATTTTTAAATCCATATGCAGAGCTTTGTGATACTCCATTATTTTAAGGCACAGACACTGTGTATAAAAGCTGTGGATAATTCTAAACTCTGCTTCACTGTAGACCATGCCTGTTTTATGATTACTAAGTGATTTCTCAATGTATAAGCAGACTTGAACAGAAACATACCACTTTATTTTCAGAATTAAAGACTTTGATTTGTTGCGATAACTATGACTATACTTGCAAACTAAGCAGTAGCTTAACACCTTTACTCCCAAAAATCAAAATCCATACTTTATTATTATTATTATTATAAAAAAGGCCAAATATACTGATTTACTAAATTAGCAGGCCTGACAAGTTACCTCAACTGCTGTTTTTCCATTCTGTTTACCTTCTTCAACCCGCATAACTGGACTCCATTCATTTATAAAAAGTGGAGCTACCAGTTTTTTGACTAAAAACAAAATTAACAATTACTGGTTTCTATCAGATGTGCTTCCAGATAAAGATATCCATGCATTTTTACATTTACCCTCCTCCATCCCGTATGGACATAAACTATGATCATACAGTATTATGGTCAAATCATAAAAAAATGATACTGTCATTAATAACATATCATCAGTGGCAAACAATTTAGTCGTTGACTAGTGGGCATCTACCAGAGTCAGAAAAGAATATTTCATAATGGCTACCATAGTTATCCAAATTCTTAAGGGCATGTTGAGTCACTCCATGGACATCACCCTGACACTTCTAATCTGACTGATCTGACCTGTTATTGAAATCAGTACTGGCTTCTGTAGGCTTCGAAGAAGCTACCTGAAAGCATTTGAAAAAGCACAATTCCTCACTAGAATAATCACAAGGTTGACTAAATTTAACAATTCAAAAAGTGCCATTGTAGTCTGTTTCTTACAGGTTACTTAGAGATGACTTCTGACACCATTATAATGCAATATCTGAGATGATCTTGTCTGCAAGTCTGTAGAACAAGAGAAGCAGATGATCAGACAAACTAATTCTAAAAATAAATATCTGCAGAGAATACTTTCTCAGATTACAGAATATGTTTCCCACAGAGTACCTAGTCAGTCATTAACTTCCTTCAAAAATAGCCTTCTAATATGTATACTAATTGAAATATCAACTTATAATTATAGCAATCAAGCTTCTTGAAGGGCACTGAGTCATAACATGGACACCAGCCATAACATCAGAAGATAACTCCATCCAGCATTTCTTCTGGGTATTATAAATACTGTGTACATATGTAAAATTATGTTTTAGACAGCATTTCATTACCCCTACCATTCATGTAATATATAGAGTACTGTGCAATTCACTTTGAACCCCATGTATATGACTTTCAATGAAGACTGTTTTAGTAATTACAATTAGGAGAAAAAAATGTGACAAGTCCAACAATTTTGGATCTAGTACCAAGTGCAGAAAGGCTTGTTTGTTGACTTAAGTTGGTATTGGGTACACCTGCCCCATAGTGCAAAGTTCAGACTAGCAAGCTTTGAATTGGTCAATTGTCAGACAGACCACAACACAAGCAATACGAGATAAACAGCAGTTCAGAACTGACAAATGAATCAAATAAGAAATGAGAGAGGGGACTTGCAAGACAAATTAGGAAGTCTCAAACACAAAAAAACAGTTTAAATTTTAAATAGAGGTAATCATTAGTCTTGTTTTGTAGAAGTTTCTCAAAAAAGTATTAGAACAATGTAAACTATAATTATTTTTAGTTCATTCCTGTGAATCAGATTAAAAAAAAAATCATCATAAACTTTAATGGGTTACTATCAACTGATCTATCACTTCTTCTAAACATGTTTTGTCTAAAAAGTGATCTAATGACTGTTTATTTAACGATAGTCTCCAATACATACTATTAATTATGACTGTGATAACAAGAAAATCTTAGGATTTTGTGGTCAGTAGTATTACTTTTTCTGATAGATTTATAAATAATACTGTAGTTTAGTTTACCACAATGTGTTGGGCTAAACAAGCTGGTGTTGCACTTTTAGTGCATTTCCCATTGTAGTGTGACCATGGTGTTGTTATACAGCAGTTAGGAGGGTAGAGGGGCCTATCTCGTAGAGGAGCCTGTCTCATGCTAACAACATTTTTTTTTCCTGTATTTTATGTTTTTCCAGTTATGCTTGGTTTAGCTGAAATGTATGCTAAATCAGTTTTGTTTCAGTCACTCCTGTTTAGATGTTCTGTATTTAGATCAAATGACTCATATTAACATATTTTTCTATGACACTTACTCCTTACCAGAATATTTGCACTTAAAGTACAGTATACTGTTTTGTTTTCAAATTCCTGACTTACAGAATGTTTCGCTTGTGCCTATTGATAGCAATGGGACATACCTCTCAACTGTCCAGATTTTTGCCTCATATTTTTGGTCTGTTTCTTATAAACCTAGTGTTTTTTAGATATGTGTGGTAAATCAGTGAGCAATTAATTCACTAAATAATGGCAGGCATTTGAGTTTCAGTCTTGATTTCCTTCAGAAAAGGCATAGTAACTAAAGACCTTTTATTCCAGCAAGTTTCTAAGTTTATAAGAGTAATATATTAAATGTGTCCCTTTTTCAGGGCATTGTCCCCCATTTTTTTGTCTTTGTCCAGATTTTATTTCTAAGAGGTTGCTAGCTGTGCAATGGGATTTTTATGATTTTAGTACAAGCCACTTAATCTACAGTTTGAAAACAAAACAGATGATTTCTAAAATTCAAAATAATTATGAATGGGCAAAACTGAAAAAAGCAATAGGATAAATGAAAAAACAATGGGCTATATCATTAAGGAAAAAATGTCTACTACTGATATATCTGCTTTTATGTTTATGATGGCATGATTTGCTGGCACGGTGAGTTACGAAATGCAGAGCATTTTAACTTGAAGCCTAGTTAATGTTTTTCAGACAAGCTTCTCACATGGGTTGGCATGGAAAATTTAAATAAACTAATACAGCATAAAAGGTAAAAATAAAAATGCAAGCTACTTTACTAGGAAACTGCAATACCTGATAGAATATGCATGTATTTTTCCAGAGGTATAACATCTGCTTTAATTGTAACAATTAAAATGATTTATCTGACAATGGGAACAAAAACATTGATGTTTGCTGGGCCCAATTAGATGCAGTCATGTGGATTGTCAGGTGAGGCCCTTCTTTGGTGTGTATCGAGCACATGCATTCACAAAAATAAACAAGGCAAATTTAAATAAAACTCTCATTCTGATTTCCATCTTTCTGTCTTAAGCTCAGATACTATTAAAAGATCAGAAATATTTTGCGGCTGCATGTGCCGTAACTAACCACGATGAAGCATTATTTAAGGACTCTAATAGGTGGATTAGTTAAGGGACTATATCTGAGTCGCTGTGGTCAACAACACTCAATAAACTTTAACTAGGGGTACTGACTGCAGTGTGGCGAGACTGATAGACACAATGCTAACTTCGGTTCTCAGTGAGTATGGATAACAAGTTCTGCTGAGAATAAAATCATATGCAAAGCTTCAAATATCTGAAGAAATACAAACCGTAGTCTACTCATAACATAGCAAAATATAAATCCATTTAACACATAGGATATATTTTTTTACTGAGGAATTGAGACAAGAACTAACAAGTAACATCATCCCACAAAATATCCCCATTATCGAATGCAATTAGAGTCATTCTTAATAGTGATAGTTATTACTGGCCAAGAAGCCAAATACTCTGAATGAAAGAATAAATAAAGGAATGTTTTATTCATGTTATTACTTTCTAGGATCAAACTGTTTTACAATTATAATATACAAACTACAAGTTTTGAAACTTTATTTAAAATACTTCATTATATAAATTTTGGGAACTTCAGGTAGTGTAAATTTTTCAAAATGA
This sequence comes from Protopterus annectens, assembly GCF_019279795.1. Classification (NCBI taxonomy): domain Eukaryota; kingdom Metazoa; phylum Chordata; order Ceratodontiformes; family Protopteridae; genus Protopterus; species Protopterus annectens. Next base: position 321,615,087 of record NC_056749.1, read on the forward strand.
ACTTTTTGCCCCAAACTGATTGAAATTGCGGGGCTAAAACTGGATTTTATTAAAATCTTGAACAAATAAGTAGACCCTGCTATGGAACTTAAAAAAGGAAATAGTATTGTACAGTCTAAACTTTCAAGTTAGTAACTGTGAACTTCTTTAAATTGTAATTTTTTTGGATGTGATAGTGACGGAGCACAGAACAGAAAGACCAGAGTATTACTTTCATAGCAGTGTCATCTTAGTTTATGCTTCAAAGATATGCTACAGAAGCCATAAAGCATACCTGCCAACCTCTCAAAGCAAGAAATCAGGACAAAACCATAAATAATGGGGACAAATGCTCAAAAATAGGGACAATTTTTAGATATTGCTCTTACAAACTCAGAAAATTGATAGAATAACAGGTTTTGTGTTAGCATAGATTTCATGAAGGGTATGAAGTCTGAAACCCAAATGTCTGTCATTATTTTCTGACTTCAAACTTTAATAACTTGCCACTGATTTGTCAGAAAACCACAACTTTATGAAATATGGACCAAAAATATATGCAAAACTCTGGACATTCTGCGAAAATCTGTAGTTGAGAGGTATGCTACATACATGGTAAAAAATATAGGGGGCAGCACAGAACTTTGAGCAAGTTCAGTAGGAAGATGACATTTTTCAGACTTGACTGACCCATATACTATTTAATATGATCTCCTTGTAAGAGATGATGTGATCTAAACTCAAAACCATTCCTAACAGTCCATAGATCAAGCCCAGGTATTTAGTCTGTATTCTATGGTCCACCACATCAAACACTGTTGCAAAAATAAAAGGCATTCATGTAGTAGATTCCTGTCTCACTGCAAGTCTGTCATCCACAATTCTTCCCAAAGTTTTCTGAATGAGGTGGTACTGCTGAATTCCACGTTGAAACTGACAAAAGGCATCAAATAATGAAAGAAGAGATTGTAATTTCTCCAGTACCACTCTCTGAATAATCTTACCGAAAAAACAAAAGGTTTGTTGAGGGACAGTAGTTTCCTCACTCAAACACTTGAGGTTTCTTTTTTTTTGGTTAAAGAAAATGGCAGTAAAGCATCTTTCACTCCATCTAAGAAGGTTCCCCAAACTCAGAGGCACTGTGATGATTGGCTAAACTAATGAGGTAAGTTCTTCATACAGAGACAGAAGACTCCTTCAGCGGGAGAACAAGAGCAGATCATTCAACATCATTCCACACTATTAACTCAAATCTTTCTCAAGGTATGCTAGACCAGTCATTTGAATGACTTAGAGCAGGTTGCTGCTAGGGACAAGGCGAAATCTGAAAGCACAAAAGGATGGCAGCTGTGCCACTGAAAAAGAAGCAGCTCATGCCATTCTGATTTAGAAAAGACTTTCTGTACCCCATGACAAGCTGGATTTCAAAGGGTGAACTGTTCTACTTGCGTCTGTGGTAGTCACCCAGGACAAATGATTCCCCTCTTGGGCCTGTACTGAACAATGACATGGAAGGCAAGAAATGGGCTGTGTACAGTTTCAGGGACTGAAGTTATGAACCCTCTAAGAAAACCATAAATGCTCCAATCACCTAAAAGAATTTGTTGGTAAAATTTCTGCTTTTTCATCAACTCACAGGTTGAGATTTCTGCAAGCTCAGTCATCTGTGAGACTGCAGAGCCACAGAGACAAGAAAATCTATGTTTTTCTAGCAAATGCATTTAAAGGATTTCATTACTTCACAACAGATCTGAATTAAATTGCACTGGGATTAAAAACTGTTCTATTCTCTCCTTCATTATGACCCTGTTTAGGGTGGAGTATGACTGAATAGCCAAAGAAGATGGTTGTGGATAGATGAGACCATAGCAAACCCTGAGCAGAACAATGCATTAGCTGAGTTATTTTTAATACATGTGGTATTATACAATGCCATCCTAGGCAGAGTCACATTCACTGGAAGGATTCCTATTTTACCTAGAGATGTCGACTAAAAACTCGTAAGTATTGCAACCAAAGTTTTTAAAACCCTACCTCAGTTGTTTAAACTAGTGATATCTCCTGTAGGTCAGATGTGAAACTCCAGCTACATCCTTCCATTTAAACACACACACACACACACACACACCATTGGCTATAAGAAGAATTAAATACACCAAACTAAGCAATATATTGTTAAAAGACAGAAAAGTTGGAAAACAGTCAATAGATTAAATATGGAAATCTTAGCAGTGTAAGCAATTATGGAAAATTCAGATGATTATATCTGGCAATATTGTTAGCATAACTGAATGCTCATACCAAACTTATAATTTGCTCCAGTAGAGTGCTTAACTTTTTATGGTGTAATTTATGTTTGTAGTACATTTGCAGCCAAAGAGACCACTGAGAAGCTCAGCCACAACCTCTAATACTGGCAGAAGATTAATATTATCCAATATTGGTAGAAGATTAATAGTGACCTCCCCACCATTAAACAGATTTCCCCAGATATGCCAGGTGAAAGTTTGACAACATCCAAATAGTCATGCAAGTTGGTTTTAAAAGTTACCCTGGAAAGTATTCATTTTGATATGTAAAGGCAGCTCATTCCAGAAATGGGCGATATGTTACATTATGTGCTTACCTGTCACAGTAACTGGTACTGTTAGTATGGGTGCAAAGGCTTAGGTCTCCAGAGAGTGTGTTTACTTTACTACTGGTTTTGTGCAGATGGATAAGTTGAAAAGATTGCTGGGTCATTCACAGCATGGAAGGTTAACTAGACGCCACCTCTCAAGATACTATACGGATTGGATTTTTTAGTGTATCAGATAGTTAAGGTACTAAGATCCGAGATTTTTTTTGGGTGAAAACATCGAGGTTGTTCAAGGTGGTTTAAATTTTAAGTAACATACATAACCAGAGAGCATTATATTCAAAGATGGGCCTGATAAAGGATGAGTAAAGCAGGACCTTGAACGGTTTTCTAACTATGATGGCATTAGTCCAAGAAGGGTTTCTTATCCCCATAGGTACTCATGTTCCATTATGTGGGTCTGATCTACGCGGAATGTCTCTATGTGCTAGCTAGATGCCAGATTCATCAAAGGAAACTATACTCTGTCTTTTGGCATTGAGGTAAACCTATTATTGGTACACACCCTTGCTGGAGAATTTGAGTAACAGAATGGAATTTGATGATGGTCCTTTGTTTGCAATCATCAGCAAATGTAGTTAGCCATAGTCCCTTCACATCAGTTTTCATGTCAGAGAAGTGTAGGTCAAAGGGGTGGGGGGATGCCTAGGAAGGAGCACCTGTGGGAAACTGATGGTTATGTTTTTGTGTCTAGAACATTTATCCCTGATCTTAATGGTATGAATTCTTTTAAAGATCCAGTTATTCAGCAAACAACATGTGGGTTAATGCAGAGCTGGAAGAGTTTGTTAATAATCCTAGCACAGGAAATAGTGCTGAAGGCTTTCGCGAGTTTACAAAAGGTACCTTGGAGTATATTCTTTTATTGATGGCCTTGGGTATCCTTTCCAGGAAATCAACTAGGCTAAGCAGGCATGATTTGCCATTTATGAAGCCAAACTGGTATGTATATATCTAGGGATATAAGATCACCTAAACTGCTATTTATTAGTTCATTTATAATAAATTCTGCAGATTTTCAAATAATGCTAGTAAGACTGTTAGGCCTCCAAATCTCTGAGAAAACAGAAGGAAAGTAGAGTGAAGACACGTGTCTGATGAATAGAGAACATGTTTATGCAAAGACTCTATAAAAGCCATTTATCACACGTTGAGGATGTAATCACTGCAAAGACTCAGGTTAAAGAGTTGATGGACAGAGCTTTGCTAAAAGATATTGAGGATATTATCAGGACCCACAAAATTAGTATTTTGAGGTATGAGGAGGAATTGGGGAAGTACAGATGGAGGGAGGAGTTGACAGAAATATCATGAAAGTATCACAACCTTCAGACACAGTAGCAGGTAGCCAGCTGCAAGAATGGCACATGGAATGTCATATATTTGGATTAAAACATTCATGTTTAATAAACACTCTTTAAAATACAATATGAAAACTTAATACATTAAATGGACAAATGCTAGCTTTCAGACAAATATCTGACTCCAGTCTTATATCAGTCATTGTCCCTGGAGTCATAATAGTAGCTATCATTTGAGATAATTTCAGTACAGAATTGTCAGTTTTATTTTACATTTGCAAACAGGTAAGTGGGCTGGTCTGATGACCCTTGTCATCTATGACCCAGGCCAAGAAGGCAAAAACATGGTATAGACAAATCCATAACACTTATCATATAAATTCAAATGAGTGACTATATAGCATGTGTTGTATACAATCATATGAGCAATCAACAGAAAAGACATACAGGCAGTACAATATACAATTATGAGATTCTTTAAATTCACTATAGTATTTACAAGATAAAAGCACATTAAAAATTAAATAAAATAAAATACACATTTTTATAGTATACATTGTTGCTTCTAAGCTACTGAATATAGCTGAAGAAAGTAATGTGGTTGTCTTCTAAAACAGTTGTAACACTAAATTTGTATATGGCCTTGTATTTCATAATAGTAAATTTAAGAGACTGATTTAGCATGACAGCACATAAAAAGGACTCCAGCCTAGTTGGTAACTACTGTTACACTAAAATACTCCCATTCAGATATGGAGTTAAACTACAAAAATTAAATGAGAACTCAACACAGCTGTATAGGCAGTGCTAGTAAAACAATGAAAGAAGAAATGCTGTTTATAGTAAACTCACATGCTGCAGTAACATATGTCCTTTGGATGAGACTTAAACCAAGGCCCCATTTGCTTGTGTTGGTTGTAGCTCAGGTGGATGTAAAAGATTCCACGGCAACTATCAAAGAGAGTGGGGGAAGGTGCCTGATACCCTGGACAAATTACCAATAGTAGTATAAATACGACCTCAGGTCTCCCCTGAAAAGAGGCTGCAAGTCTAGTGGGACTAACTCAGCAACAAAAAGAATAAATAAATTGCTTTACTCAAGTAATGGTATTAAAAGTGCATACATCCATTATCAATAAATAGGCAATAATGAAAATATGGCAATATTTTAAAAAATGTCTTCATTAAATTGGCATTTAATGGCAGTGTCATTTTTGGTCAAGTCTGTAAAAATCATCAGCAATGGAAAAGCGTATTGACAGAGTGGACAGAGAAGAGGCTGAGTTGAGAGAGAGAAGGACAGAGAAATTAAGTCCTTAGATGACAACCACTGAAGTGCTAATTAAAAGGACAAAAGTGTTGGGGTAGTGAAAATAAGAAATAAAAAATAATAAGACAACCAGCACAACTCTGTGTGGAAAATAGTGTATTAAAAAATACACATCAATTCATTTATTCACATAAGACTCCAGACCGGTTTTGGCTAAACAGCCTTCTTCAGTGAACAAAAAACAAACAGCGCACCCTACCAGCAGATAGTATATATAATTTAATTGGCCAATTTTAGTAGCAAACCTCATTTAATTAATTAATTAATTAGAAATATTCATTAAAGCCAGGTGGAAAAAGCCCTCCTAACTTAACAATCCACTTCTTTTCTTTCAAATTTAAAATTTCATGTAGACCAGCCCTGTCCTGTGTTTTATTCAGAATACAATCAATGATGGTAAAGCTAAATGTGCCAGGTTTATGTTTACAAATGTGTTTGTATAAAGCACTTGACTGCTTATGATTCTTTATATCACTGATATGTTTGCTTATTCTCAATCTTAAAGGCCTGGACGTTTGTCCAACATAAAAGGCCAAGCATGTACAACTGGCCAGATAAATCACCCAACTAGTGCTGCAATTCCCCAAAAAAGTAAGAGCATATACTATAGGTGTATTCTTACTGCTAAAGCTTTTCGTCTTAAGCACCCTGGGACAATGAGAACAATGGCCACAAGGGTTGAAACCAACCAATTTGTCACCAGTAATGGTTCTCCGACTGATATTTGTATCCTGGACCTGGAAGGTTTGTAGTGGCTAAATAGGGACCCTAAAGAGTGACCCTTCCGAAAGGAATATGAACATTTCTCTCCCAACAATTCACCAGGTGAACCCTCACCCTGAAGGATGTTCCAATGTCTTCAGATTATATTCATGAATGAATATGTGTTCTTACCATAGGTCGTTACTAATCTGACCTGATTTTTATTATCAGGAGGATTTCCTCTATATTCAAGCAATCCGGATCTCTCCTGCTGGGTGGCAAACCGGCTAGCCCTACAGATGTCACCAACCCTGTATCCATGATCTTTAAACCTGTTCACAAGGTCCTGTTCATAATGACTGTATTTGGAGGGACTAGAACAGATTCTCTTACCCTGGAGAAATTGAGACTTGGGGATGTTTCTGATGACATGTTGAGGGTGGAAGCTAGTAGCATGTAACAAGGTGTTATATTGGGGGAATTTATGAAATATCTCGGTTTCCAGAGTATCCAAAGGAGTACGCTTCACCAAAACATCTAGGAAAGTGATCTCATATTTATGCCAAGCAATCTTTAACTCAATACCCCATTTGTTCTGATTTAGATATTCAACAAATTCCTGTAAATAAACTTCATCGGCTCTCCACACCATCCAACAGTCATCAAGATATCACCTCCAAATGTCTATTTCATACAGGTATAGGTTATGACAATTATCATAAATTAATTGCTCCTCCAAATATGCCATAAACAGGTCAGCATATATGGGGGCAAAAGATGCCCCCATAGATGTACCTTGAACCTGCCATACACATTGTTTTTGAAAGTAAAAAACATTCTTGGTTAAGGCATGTTCTGCCAGGCAGACCAAAAAAAAGAGTTAAAACTTGAACTATAAAGTTCAGCTCTGTCTAACCAATATTGAAGCGCAGCTAAACCTGCCCAATGGGGGATACTGGTATACAGGGAGGTGACATCGAGGGTGCATAATAGCCAGTGAGGTTCAAGTAGTGAATCTGATACAATACCCAAAGATTAAGTGGTATCTTGGATCCGAGCCCGTATGTGTGACAACAAAGGTTTCAAATTAGTGGTAAGGAATTCAGAAAGGGGTTCAGTAAGTGAACCCCACCCTGACACTATGGGCCTCCCTGGAGGATTATTAGGATCCTTATAGGTTTTGGGCAAGAGGTATAAGTATTGTTGTTTTGGGTGGTCAACCTTAAGTTGATAACCAGTGTCTTTCGGAATGATACCCTCATCAACTGCCATGTCCAAAAATGTATCAATCTCCACTTTAAATCTGGCTGTAGGGTCTAGGGGCATGATCCTATAATATTGATTGTCTGACAGCTGTTTTTGTACTTCTTCATAATACTGGGTCCAATCTTGGACAACCACTGCCCCTCCCTTGTTTGCTGGTAAAATTACAATATCCCTGTTAGATTTGAGCTCATTAATGCATTGCCTCTCTGCTCTGGTAATGTTGTCTCTAATCAGATGGTCTTTGCCAAGATGCAAATGTAAATCTTTCAACACATTATTCTGAAAAATTGAAACCACTGGGGACATAGGTGGCTTGAAAGTGGAATCCTGAAACCTAAAAGGTCTGGATTCCACATTATTATGTCTATCATGAAAAAATAAACGTAAATTCAATAAACAACAGAAATCTATTACATCTTGAGCAAAGTTATGTTCAAGCACAAAAAAAACCTTCCTAATTTCTCTCATATACTTGGATTATAAATGTAACTAAACAGTAACATCCAGCCATTATGCTGTATGCCTGTCTTTCTCTTGAAAAAATTTAAATAGTTTTGCTGTCTTTACTGAATGATACCTGTTTTGACTGTAATGCTACCTGTTTGATTGCAATGCAAATATTTTTCTTGTAATTCTCTATGTAATGTAACTTTGTATTGTGGAGCTTTTCTCCCTGGGCCTCCACTGAAAATGGGCTCTCGAGCCCAGTGGACCTCCCTGGTCACCAAACTGGAATAACTAAATAAATAAATAAATAAATATATATATATATATATATATATATATATATATATATATATATATATACAGTTCCCCTTCACAAGCTCGAGTTACTGAAAGTTCAAAATTCATAAGCTCGAGCCCAGAATCTCGAGTTTCAGTAACTTGAAATTGCAATTATGAAGGGGAGACAACCAAAAAAAAAAGAAAAAGGAAGTTTACTTACATTTCTGCAGGGGGCCGAGTCCCCCTGCACTCTCTCTGCTTAAATATACTAGCTCTGTGACCGCACTACAGCAGAGGAACAGAAATTCTCCCATTGTGTGCTTCTGTATATAGCACAGAACAGGAGATTTCCCTCATCCCCATTGTAGTGCGATCTCGGAGTTGGTATATTTAAGTAGGGGGAGTGCAGGGGGGCTTGCCCCCCTGCAAAAACATTGTAAAGAAATTTTTGAATGTCTTTTACGTCCGCTTTAGAATTTCGAGTTGCTGAAAACTCGAGATTCTGGGCTCAAGCTTATGAATTTTGAGCTTTCAGCAATTCGAGATTCTAAAGGGGAACCATATATATACACACACACACATATATATATATATATATATATATATATATATATATATATATATATATCTATATATACATATTTACAAGAAGATTTCAGGAGGAGTATACAGTGCATAAAACAGGTATTATAAGTGAGGTAAATGTGGTCTAGTGAGAAGAATGGACATAGTATATACAAGTATGGAGGGGAAACTTTAGTAAACTAGATATTTTATATATATATATATATATATATATATATATATATATATATATATATATATATATATATATATATATATATATACATATATATGTTGTTTGTTTGTTCTTCTTTCAGCTTTTCCTGGTTAGGGGACGCCACAGCAGAACTCCGGTCTGCTAATGATTGGCAGTAGATTTTTTTATAGGTGCAGAGGTGCCAGCTTGCCGCCTAATCTTCAACGAAGGCACACCCATTCTGCGCATGTCTTTCAAATGCCACTCGACCACGGAGAGGACATGCAGACTCTACACAGAAGGCGCTCCAGCCGAGAATCAAACGGGAGAACCTCTTGCTGTGAGGCAACAATGCTACTGCTGCACCACCACAAATTTTTATATATATACACACACACACACACACACACACACACACACACACACACACACACACACACACACATTAAATAGGGAATGAAGAGGGCAGCTGGGGAAGCAGTGAGTATAAGGAGTTCCAGTTGGAGAGTCTTAGGAGATTAAGCAGCCAAGGTTTTCTGGGGTAAATGTAATACTGTAAATAGTGATATATTATTAGGAACATAATTTCAGTCTTTCTTAACAGTTATAGTCTTGCCATATGAACATTACTTACAGTAGCACCCAGGAGGGCTCTTTATTTCAGATGCTAATAATGTATTAAAGGAAAAAAAGATGTCTCTTAAAAGCATGAGAGCTTCTATTGTTATTCCCAACACTTGCACAAATAAATTACAGCTTAATCAAAAACAAAACAGTTTAGTACAAGCTCCATCGTTAAACCTTTCAGGTGTTTTGGTGGTAGGATTCTGCCCCTTACAGCTTTTGACGTGCTGCACTCTTCTAACACAAATATATACAAACACAGACTTTCATGCTCACACTCTCTCTGTCTCTCTCTGACACACACATTCAAACATACATACACACTCTCTCTAGCGCTAAGATTTACACACAAAAACCCAGGACAGCTGCAGTTATTCCCTAACATGCACATAGAACGTCACTCACCACCAATTGCATGCATGCTCCCCCGAACCACACACACACACACACACACACACACACACACACACACACACACACACACACACACGCTTTTGGTGTACCTACCTACTAACCCCATTCTTAATTACCCTGTTCCTGCTATAGGAATGAATGGATATATGTTGTCAATAGGTACCATATAATTTTCTGATTCAATCTACAAATATTGTGGAAGAGATATCTATAGAATCACTCCACCATGCTATTCTGATCCTGGCAAAAAGTTCCAGGGAAGTAAACATTGCTGTTTAGCATTAAACGCACCCCTGGCTTGCATTTGCTAGTGTGACTGGTGTAGTGCTACAAGCTGGAGCCTTCTTGATGATGTGTTGCTGCAATGGTCTATGAATCATGCTGGTAAAACACACTGAACGGTGTTGTTGTTGCGTCTTTCGGCTTTTCCCGGTTACAATCCTGATAGAAAAAAAAAGATTTCACAGTGCCGTGGCCAGTGTGTGTGTGTGTGTGTGTGTGTGTGTGTGTGTGTGTGTGTAGGGACATGTGTACACACGTTTGTCTGTGGTTATGGATGCATTTCTGTGGGGGGGGTGGCTGGATGGGGAGTTTTTATGCTTGTGTGTATGCAAATATATTTATCTGTCTGTTTGTGTGTGCCTATATTATAAAAACAACTTTCTTTAAAAGAGTTAGATTATCTGATTAACTAAGTATTTTTAAGCTGCAAGAGAAGTAGCATAGACCTTATAATTGCAAGAAGCTATTTACTAAGGGCTTTCTATCAAAGAAAACATGAAATAGCAAAACACAGAAAAATATATCTTTTGAAAGGATTATATAATGAGTGGTCAAACTGTTTGACACACTCATAGCGACAACATATGAGAGCGACACACAGTACACTGAATAAGTAAATACATTTCCTTTTTTGATGTACTATTCATAACCCTACAACACAATCAGCTCAGATTTGTCAGAGTAGTAATACTGTGTGGGAATGGCATTTGTATAGTAAGCTGCATGTTAGAGTTAGGGGCAGAAGCCCCCCTGCTCACCTTAGTAATGTGTGCTAACCTTAACTCTGCCCCTATCTCTAACATGTAACTTACCTTAAAAAGCCCTTTCCATAATACTATGACTACACAAGACAGCTCAGACACTGTGTGTGTGTGTGTGTACATATATATATATATATATATATATATATATATATATATATATATATATATATATATCTACACACACACACTACACCTAACCCCTAATGCCCACACTCCCACATACACTGATTTTATTGCCTTACCTAATCCTTACCCTAACCCTGAAAAACACACACACAAACAAACACATAAACACAAATTAAATATATCCCCTTACTTAGCCCTTACCTAAAATGCACACACGTGCACACAAGCTCCCTACCCTACCACTTACCTTTGTCAACCAACTGGAACTCGCCCAGCTTAGTGTTAAACACAAATGGTCTTTCACTAATTTTTTACAGCTGCTGAAGATATAAGGAGGTGACCTTGCTGTAGATTAGTAAACACATGCAATATTCAAGTTTCTTAGATTGAAAAATGTATGCCTACTCTAGTGTCTTTGCAGACAGTCTGACAAGTCAAACACAGTGATGTTGCTGATTTAGCTTCTAGACTTTAATGTTGTTTAAATTTCATGGTTATAAAGGAATGCCAACTTTATTCAGATAATGCCTCTTCATGGTGTATGTCACAATAGTGCCATTTCCTGAACTGGTTTGTGCTGTACAGATTGATATTAATGGAATCAATGTACATTTCTCTGCACCATCCTGCTTAGAGTCCCTAGGAGCTTAAGTATTTCTTTGTATTTTCTTAACTGGTGTGCAACACTAATCCTTACAGAGCCTTGGCAGACTAAACACAGGAGAACTGTCTGGTTAAATGATTTGCTTAGTCACACAGTAAGCAAATGGAGGTTGTTGGAATCAAACCCTGGACTATAATGAACTGCTGGTTAACAGATCCTAGCTTAATTCTCTATCTAGCTGAGGCATGTGATGCATGTTTAACCAGCTTTGGAAAACAAAATCTAGGTTCTAATTTCCAAATACGTGGGAGAAATGCATTAAAGGAAACCACTATCTCATTGTTAAAGTCCTGTTTTGTTCAGAATTTGTGTCTGTCTATGTTCTGTCCGGCTGGTACAGAAATGTCATAAAACAAGAGACAAGATAAAGGAATAGCAAACATTCTCAAATAATAATGAATGTCTGTCACTAATAAACTGTAAATGAGGTGCTGCATTTTCTCTCCAGCTGAATAGTCCTTGTGATGATTCATTCCTACTGTGTTATATATAGCTTTATAATAAAAACAGAGGCACTCTTCAACTTAACAAAAAGAAAAAAAAAGTACTCCACTCAAAATGAAAACAGAAAACAGAACAAGGAGATGTATTTATTTTGTTCCAGTACTATGCATTTAATAGCAAATGTACTCTTTGGATGTTCTCTTCTGTTGAATTAATGGGACTGAAGAATGAAATAGCACACAAGGGCATCTACTTTGAAAACTATATTTATTTACCTCTTTATCTTCTTTTCAATCATGTATTATGAAACTCTAGTGGCATGTACTGTTTTTATTTTAATCATCTCTCCCGGCACAACATCTATTAAAGTCAGTGTGGCTGCTTTTGTTTAAGCAGGTGAGGAGTATCTGTAAGTGTGCTTTCACATTGTTTAATACTGATCCTGTTTTCATGGGGTATGACTTAGTATTCATAAATACTACTACGCAGTATGCATACTTGTTTTTTTATAACAAGCACACCTTCCACAAAACATCTATGCAATAAAACATCATTGCAATGTCTCTTGAAGTTTTGTGATCCCTGAAACCTTCATGTTTACTTACAGATTCTCATTGGTACAAACTAACTCTATTTTAAACCCACTGCATTAAGTTTGACTGCCTCCCAAAGCAACTGTCTTGTCCTTTCTCTTACACACACATTCATTTACCCTAGTAACTTAATGTTCAAAGATTTCTACAAGAAGAGGTTTTTTTCATGCTATTCCCATCAGTGTAACGGGGAAATTGTCAAGGGAAGAAAGGGTGACTAAACGTGGCAAGGAATGTTAAACCTGCACATTAGTATAAGAATCATTTATATAGTTTTTACCTTATCATAACATTTGCATTTACATATCGCAAAAGATGTAAATGAAAAGCCCACTGAAAAGAGGGTACAGTGAGCAAACCGCCTAGTTTAAAATCATTCTGATTCTACTGGTATTTCTAAACAATTAGTGCAGCTTTTGGTCAGCCGCATCCAAGCTATTTATTTATTTTTTTCTTTCTGATAAGATATGCTTCATTGAGTTTATGTAATTTGCAATCACTTCTTAAAATCTTTATTTTTTGTTTTGATTTGCTCATGAGTAGCTGTTTCCCATACTTTTCCTATTTTTTTTTCATCTTCATTGAGTTCATTTCATGCAGACATTCTCCTAAGATGAAAAGTTACTGTTTATTTATTTAATTTATTTAACATTTCTTAACTGGGAAAATCTGACTTGGAACTAAGCCAATTTTCAGCAGAGGACCGGGGAGAAACGTTCCAGACATGTTTTTATAACGTGGGAGGAAATCAGAGCACATGGAGGAAGCCCACGCGAACACAGGGAGGACATGAAGACTCTGCACAGAAGGCACCCCAACCGAGAATCGAACCAGAGAACCTCTTGCTGTGAGGCAACAAACTAATGCTGCACCAATTATTTGTTTATCTTGTCCCACTACAATGGCTGCTAATGTTCATCGCTCCGAGACATAGACTCAGGATGCTTTGCATCTAACTAGAGATATGAATAATTAAAGACTTATTCTGTATCATTCCATTACCTCTATGCACATGACTACAAGTAGATGTTTTAACACATGTACATGGTGATAACGTTGATGGATCATATGCAGCTATCCTTTTCCTTTCCAAAGCTTTTTTTCCCATTTCTCCAAAGCAAATTGATAGCCCCTACTATATCTGCACTTTCTTACTCCCACTGAGATGCAGGCATGCCCTCTCTACCCTATCCCTTCATATTTCCTGATGTCAGTCAGACTTCCTATACCGAGGTCCCACCCTTTCATTCATATCACTACAACTTTCTTCTTCAGTTATGTACTGTTGAACTGCATTTTGATGATGAGGCACATTCAAGTCATATATTGATTTTTGCATCTGTCCTCCAGTGTACGTATTCTCAGTGGCCCAAACCTTTCTTTGCACTGCATATCATCAATCCCTTTTAACGACTTGGTCTCTCTCCATACCCTTTGTAACATAATGAAATCTGAATCTATACAGCTGACAGCCTTGTGGATATATCTCAGAATTCATCTGCTCTTAGCTACTAAACTCTCACATTGCACAGCATGATTCAGTTTTGTGGTAATTTATTTATTAGCTGATCGCTTTTTTTTTAACCTGGAAAGTCTGACAGAGTACATGACCCATTTTCAGCAGAGGCCTGGGCAGAAAGGCTCGAATGTACACACAACAGTAACAGACACAATGACAGTAACATTTGAAAGGTAATAATATACACTAGTCTGTACAACATTTTTCAAAAGAAGGAGAACTGCATTTCATGACTGATAAAAATTGCAACACATAAAACTTTTCTTATTGTCTTTAGTGGCATTCCTTGTGACAGATATTTCTTGAGTTCCTCACCACAACAAAAAGATCTACCATCTCTTGAGGAAAGCCATTCTCTATGTGTATTTGTTCATTTGTATGAAAAATCCCACTGCATTTGAACTGCCTGTTCCATATTCATCTTGTCCTTATGTGTCTCCATCTGTCTTGTACAATCCCTTGAAATATGAATATAGGTATGTGTGTATGTGTGTGTGTGTGTGTGTCTGTGCACGGGTGTATTTTTTTAATGTCTTTATTTTTTAATATCTCTTTTTGGATCCCAGTAGTTGACCACTGGCTTGCCCCAAAGTCATCTTTTTGTTCACCTGCTATGCTGCACCCACATTAGCTTCCACTGGGCTAACCCCAGACTACATCTGGAGCCAACAAGGAGACCAAGGATCCTGGTGCAGCTTCATACTGCTGCGAGGAGTGAGTTTATTAATTCCCCAGCCTTTTGTTCCTGCTCATCAGATGCACTCATGACAGTGTGCAATGAAGTATATCATCCTGCCTCTGGGGAGACCCAGCCACTGCCACCACTTCTGTTAGGCAACACTCCCTGTGCATTCTTAGCCTCAGTTAGAAATCTAATGTACCTGAAAGCGCACCTTCACTTCCAGGATGGCCATGGATCTAATGTGAAGAGTACCTGAGTGCACATAGCTTCACCTCCAGGATGGGCATGCCCAACATTCCACACCAGTGTCTCAGGTGCCCAATTCACTAACTAAATCCAGGTCACATAACACATAAGGGCTTTATCCTTCTTTCCAAAAGTGCTGACCCCAAAGTATGAATTATACTGAATTAGAAAACCTAAGCTGCCAATTAACCTGTGTAAGAGATGAGATGCAATTCTCTGTTACCCAATACCCTATATCTAACTAGACGAGGGTCCCTCTCATGTAGTCCTGAACTGTACCACGGTTCCTGATTCTACTGACTTCTGAATGAAGGATATGCCATACATATATAACTCTCATAGCCATCTCCCATTATTCTTCGCTCCATGTACAATTGTTCTTTTATAACTTCTTACCTGAAAAATGATGCCTTTATGGGTGGTGTTCCTTTCTTAAAGGTACAGTGCATTTTTCATACCATCTCCTTTATTTTTTCTTATTTTCAAGGCATGCATATTAAATTTCTTTAACTTCTCTTCAGGTGTTTGGTGACCTGTACAATTTTTGTTGCTTTTATAAGTTGATAGGTAAGTACTAGGCTAGCTGCCCTTACAAGCCATTTTAAGCCTTGCCAGTTTCCCTTTTTATGCTCAAAATAACCTATCTTGTTTAGTTATAGATTGACCCTACCCATCTCATGGTCAGTAATTATGTATTACCCCAAATGAGAACAACTGGGATCACACCACAGATAATTTTAGGGGACCCATGCATGGGATAACGCATTTAGGAGCTGCATTTGTCCATCAGTAGTACAGGGGGAAGCTGTCAACAAAACTATCTTTCTGAATACACTGCTCCTAAGCTGAAGGCCTTCTCTGTTGCAGGTAAAGTATTGATGAGCTTTTAGTTTAGTTTCATTTGAGAATGCGAGTAGAAAACTGATTACATATCTGAACAGAGGATGAATAAGTTTGCCTTTCCTACTGTTGACAACTCATGCTCTGCATCCTAGAATCCCCATTTTCTATACTAACTTCTCACACTGCCTGTCCACTTTTAGGTCAAATCTTTTAAGTAAAGAAGGTTCCTTTACATTTGTGTTACCGTTAGTATCTCCCTACTCCCTTTGAAATTTCATCAAACTTCGAAGTTTTAGTTTCATTTTGCCCACCATTTATTGACCTACTGCAGAATTGTGTATCATTTACATATTCCTTTGGTGACTGTTTTTGCAGCAATAATGACTTTTATAAAATGGATAAATAATATTGACCAATGATCTGGTCATTATCTTCCTGTAATCTTGTATTATAGAAGCACACCCACTAGTTCCAAACTCCCAAACTTAATCAAAATGTAGATCACTCAACAAACTAATTCATTATTGTTTCTTTCATGATCTAAAGGCATCTGTAAATATAGCTAGTGTTCACAGTTTTGATTACAAATATTTCTTTGTTGACAGTAGAAAACTCTCCCTTTAAAATTACCTTCTTATTCAGGCAGAGCTGTACTGTTCACTTATTCTGACGCCCTGTCTGTGGCAGTTGTTGGTACAGTTTGATAGATAGCTAACATTCTAAATTAAAACTGTTCAGAGCTCCAGCTTTGTTGAAAGGTATTATATAATGATGTGTCATTATTATTCGAAAATGAGCATGCTGATTGGACAGCTCAACCAGTGTCCCTGTTGTAAATTGATCACATACCAATAGAAAAAAGTGTTGGCTTAAGTATTACTGAGCAGCCAGGCTTATCTACTAGTATATGCTACGGAGGAACAGTGCAAAACAGAAGAAAAATCAGGTATGTTCTCAAAAATAAACAGAAATGTACCCGATTTTCCTTGTTTTTTTTTTTTTGAGCTGTCCCTCTGTAAATCTCGGCAGACTCTTATACCACTCAGCTGACGAAATCTTTGCAGAATGTCTAGATTT
This sequence comes from Protopterus annectens, assembly GCF_019279795.1. Lineage (NCBI taxonomy): Eukaryota > Metazoa > Chordata > Ceratodontiformes > Protopteridae > Protopterus > Protopterus annectens. The sequence goes on from NC_056749.1 coordinate 321,632,067, forward strand.
TTGCTTCATTGCTTAACGGTTTTTCACGTAAAACAGCAACAGAAATTCTCATTTCTCCACTGCTACTCTTCAACAACAATAAAAAAGAAACAGCAATGGAGATTCTCTTTTCTCTGTTGCTTGTTTTTAGCAGCACTGATGTAGTGTGCAAGCATGGGAATATATCTCCTATACGCATGCTTAGTAAATCAAAAAGCAGGGAAGAACAGGAAACAACATGAAGGAACACTGCAGCCCTGTTATACAAAGATATTATTTAAGAAAAGTAAGCAATTTCTTTTTTAAACAATGTGACTATATAATAGCAATAACCCACTCATGAGTGTGGGTATATCAGGATATAACCATGGCTGGATTTGTTTAATCACTCAGGCTTCGCCCTTGTGATCAAACCACACCAACGGTTGGTAAATCCTGATATACCCACACCCAGTTCTGGATTATTGCTTAACTATCCAAGTATGTGTGCTGTCTGATAAGCAACAATGCCCTCCAGGGTGGGAGTTACAGGGAAATAAAGTTCCACCTAAGGTATTGTGAGGCCTTCCACCTAGGGTATTGTGAGGCCTTCCACCAACAGTACTGAGCCTTTCCACCACTTCCATTAATTTCCTGTAACACTCTCCCTGGAGGGCATTATTGCATTTAGATAAATGTTTTATATTTGTTTCCTTATTAGTATATACAATTTTTTGTATGTTGGATATAAAATAGTTCCTCCATCTAAGGTTGCAAAGTTGCTGTAAGACATGTAATTGTTGGAGGAAGTAGGGTAAGGTATTCATGTATTTAATGTCCACACACACAAAGTCACTTACATGTATACACATAGAGATACAGAGAGAGAGAAAGAGACATTCTCACATATCCAGAAACTAAGATGTGCACACACACATATACACTGAAAGTAACAAAGAAGCATGGACTTACTCACATACACAGAAACACACAAATACTAATAAAATGTTCCCAGCAATTACAATCATTCTTATGACTGTGTATGTCCTGCAGAATGCAAAGCAGAACTCCCCTAGACAGTTTCTCTCTCACTAACTCACACACATGCATGTCCTTGTAACTGCTGCTACTGCTATATGTGTCACTTTTATTTATTTATTTTTCCATGCTTGCCGACTGAGAAGGAACGGGAAATAGCAGGTTCCCTTGTAACTGCTGCTGGTACTGCAACTTACTTTTGTTAGCTTAATCATTTTTTTTCCTATGCTTGCTAAGTGCTTAGCAAGTGGAAGGGAGATAGCAAATGCTTATGATAGCTGCTGCAGTCTCTTTCATCAGTTCCCATTAGTGTTTTTTCCAAACTGGCATAAAAAAGATGCAGCATTTTTTTTTTTTATATATCTGCGGTTCATGGTGATTTAATATGCTATCGTGGAGTTGCAGGTTTGATTTTTATGAAGTGATACCTGTATATTACAACCTTGTTGAGGAATGTTCATTCTCAAGTAGAGTATCATTGTATGTTCAGTGCATTATATAATGCTTTTTTAGTTCTAACAAAAAGGCAATATGACAGGTTTAAAAATGTGAAACCACTTACACTACAAAAATATAATGCTTATATTGACTTGAACCAAAGCACACCAAAAATAAAGTTGCTTATAGCATAGCTGTATAGTAATAGTTCAATAAAATAAAATTTCTGACAACTTTTCGATGTTTATGAATACTAGACAGCAGTATCGTCATTGGATATTGTTTACGTACCACAGCTGTTCTAAACAGAGTTAAAATAAAATTGACCAGATATTGTTCGCCTTTAAAATGTTTCTTAGTTTTCTCCATACTAACTAGCTAATAAAAATATTCCCAATTTGTTTATAAAATGTCATAACTGGCATATTTTGAGTCATGGAAGACGAAAGGCGGCATACAGTACTCCATTGTTTGTATTGGAGAGTAGTATCTAATAAATCTTCTGTATTCTTTCCAAACATATGGATCATCTTCCATAATGTAATGCTAAAGTAATGTAACACACCCAAATAATTGATCCAAAATAGCAGAGAAACATAACAGTAATGTTTTTATATGCTTAATGCTACCAACTGGCTTAGCAGTTAGTGTACTTGCCTTTGATCTTAGACACAGCAGGTTTAATGTTCTGTTCCTACACCAGTCATATTCAGAAATACTAACAGTGTAGCATGGGGGTGTGCACTATGCTCCAAATGTTCTATCCTTTGGATGAAACTAAACTTTGTTTGTATCTGCCTGAATTGGTAGCAATTCGGATACATGCATATGATGTTGTAAATCTTTGTTTATTCATTACAATTGGGACTTTGGTTCCATCCTTGGAACTGATACGGCCATTTCCAAGATCGCGCCAGCCAAAAACTCTCAGCTAAGACCTACCCATAATGTCCCTCTCCTAGTTACTCCAGACCTTGTTTGCCGCGTCGCTGTTCAGCCATGTCAAGCCATTTCTCTCAGCTAAGTGAATTGTTTTTTGATATTTCATGATTTTTTTACTCCAAAACTTGTTTTGTTAACCCTTTTTACTTTTCTTACTCTGTCGCATATTTTTACCATATTTAAACTCTTACCCCTGTGGTAATTTATTTCCCTTTACCATTGTTGGTAAACCCCTCTCTTTCCCTACCCTTCTTAGAGTATTTCTATCTTTTCCATGGTTGGGACTTAAAAAAAAAGGCATTATATACACTTTTTCTATGTTTTGTATGGTTTCCTTTTAGGGTGTCAGAAAAGAAGTCTAGTTCTGAATTTAAACTCATGATTTGTGTGTCTACTGTTTGGGTGTTCCTCATCTAACTGCTAAGCCACCATGTGTAATTTGTAAGAATTTTTTTCTTCCAGGACACTGAACGAGAGGAAAAATAAATTGTTATTAAAAGGCCTCCTCAAGACATCTTTTTCTGAGGCTATCTCTGGGTCAGAGGTTTCAAACCCTCCACTAAATCCCATAAGAAACATTCTTCAAAGTCACTTACATCGTCTCCCTCAGGAGACCCTAAGGAACCAAGTCATAAGAAAATAAAAATTTCAGTATCAACAGCGCCAGTGGCTGCTTCGGCACCGTCTTAATTGACTATACCATTACTGGCACCAAATTTGTCGGTGCAGACACCTGCGATATTGAGTTTATCAGTGCAGACACCCACGACACTGATTTTGTCAGTGCAGACTCCTTTGGCACCATGATTGTCAGTGCAGACATCTTCGGCACCACTGTTGTCGGTGCAGTCCCTTTCAGCACCATGCTTGTCGGTGCAGACACCTTCAGCACCACTGTTGTTGGTGCAGACTCCTTTGGCACTGTGTTTTGTTGGTGCAGACACCTTCAGCACCACTGCTGTCAGTGCAGTCTCAGATAAAGAAGTCATGTCTTACCATAACATTTCATCTGTGCTGTAGATCTTTGTTCATTCATTAGTTCCCGCCCTCCTTCCACCTTCCTGGACTCCTGGTGGACTTTAGGGACTCCTGGTTAGGGTATTTTCTCAGAGATAGCCTTCTACTATTTTTTTTATTATTACTACCTCTATTATATAGGAGCGGGCAAACTCGATCTGGAGTAACTAGGAGAGGGGCATTGTGGGTAGGTCTTAGCTGAGAGTTTTTGGCTGGCACGAGCTTGGAAACGGCTGTATCGGTTCCGAGGATGGAACCAAAGTCCTAATTGTAATGAATGAACAAAGATTTACAGCACAGATGGAACGATATGGTAAGACTTAACTTCTTTTTATTATACTATGGTACATTAGAAGAAGGGAAGGGGAGTTTCCCTGGTGTCTTGGACAGACTTCTTATAGTCATTGTAATTATCATCTGAGATGTCCCATGACTAGGGGCCATAGACTGAGTTAGTGAGCTTCGTCAAAATGTAACTAAATAAATAAATAATATGCTAGACTATTCCTGATATATCCATATACAGTGCTGCTTGGAGAAGAAGAGCTGATAACACGTTATTATTTTTAGCAGGACAAGTGACTGAATCATATGGAATGGGAACACAATATGTTTTTCAGGTCTACAATTGGAAAATATTGACACTACAGTTATAAAGTGTTGTTACTATCTAACCTTTAAATAAAAATATTCTGTGTGTGTGTGTGTCAGAGAGAGAAACAGACTCAGACTAAAACACATCTCATCAGAGGGATTTTTTTTTTTTGCTTTTTGACTTTTTCCATTTTTTTTTTTTTTTTACAAAAATCATTTTCCTCAGTTTCTTACTCCCCTTATTAATTTTTTATTTGCTTTACAGGTCTATTATATAAATGGAATACATACCCACCTGTTTGTGCCCTATTATGCATTAGGGTGTGCTGTTTTAGAGAATAGGCTATGTTTGTCATGTCTTATTCCTTACATGCAATATGGATCTTAAAAGAACATCTACAGGAGGCCTCACATTTTCAAGCAGTGGTTGACTGCCTCTCCTTTTCAACCTGAATTGGCTGCCAGAGATAATAGCCATGACTGCTACAACAGCAAACTCTCTATCCTAGGAGCAACAGATGAATGGCTTTTAGCCACTCAGAACAGTACCATCTCAGTGGTGCCCTAGAGTGTTGTCTTTCTGTTGAGTGGTTTACGAAATTTTCTTCCTAACTCTTAAATCCTCAGACGGTGAAATAAGCACAAAATGGTTTATTTACTGGTTATGGAGAAAAACCGAAGGACTGCAGAAGTGTGCATTTCATTTTAGCTTACTTCAAAAGGGTAGCAATACTACAGAGGACTGTGCTTTTCACATTACTGTGCTTTTCATCATTTTCTCTGCAATGTCACACATGCTGGAATTGAAGATAACTAGACCTGGAAATGAATATTACAGTACAGCACATGACAGTTAACTGCATTACATATACTCGGGATTCCATTTTTTATTACCCTCTCTATCTTGATTTCCAAATAGTTTTCCCAGGATTCTACTGTAAAAAAATACTCCATGGTTAGTTAACATGACTTTTCTTAAATATGTGTGTGTGTGTGTGTGTGTGTGTGTGTGTGTGTGTGTGTGTGTACACATACACACATTCCTCTCAACTGCTATTGCTCATGGGAACATATCTTATTAAGTATATAAACTAAGCCTGTACAAACCCCATCACTAAATATATAGGGTCTAGTTCATAAATACCTTCTATTGTGAAAAATAAGAAGGTGCTCCTCTTCCTTACCCTTTGCTATGACTTTTAATGCTTAGAGGCTGAGAAGTGTGTGTATTCTGATGCTATGTCTAGTTTTTTTCATATAACTACAGTAAACCTCAGCCATAGCTTTGCCATTATATTTTAATTTGATAATGCAGCCTGGGAAGTCTATTCCTTTCTCTGACATAACCTTCATGCTTTGAAACCATGTTGCAGTGCATGCCATGCCCCACTGGCATACAAGTACTCAGTTCTTTCCTTTGGAAGTGTTTTCATCATTTTTCATTTGTTTAGACCCATTGTTACCTCTACACTTCAGCATTTCTGGTTTTAAGTGGACTTACATGCATCTTCCTCCAGATTTGAAGTAATGCTGCATTCTGACATGATTGGATTAATAAAATAGTCAGGACTGTTACTAGTTATGCCCTCAGATCTTTCACACTTCTTGAGTAAACTCCTTTCAGTAGCATTATTTGCATCTCTAGCTTATGAGTTGATTTATAACCCCTTCATAACTAAGTATGATGGCCATCTTTTCCTAAGTAATAGTCTGGCTTGATTTATTTTCTCCCATGTTATGCATCAAGAATACTGAAGTAATGTGCTAGTTAATTATTCCTGTCATCTCTCTATCACTTTGCCAGCATTTATCCCCCAAGTGTTGGTATGCATGTGTGCTTTTGTTTGCTTCATGATATACTTAAAAACTTTTGTATCCCTTTGATATAGTACCTCTCAACTGTCCAGATTTTTGCAGAATATCCAGATTTTTCCTCATATTTTGTGGTGTGTTCATCATAAAATTTGAGGTTTTCTGACAAATCCCTAAAGGTTGAACTCACTAAATACTGATATACATTATACATTTAAGTTTCAGACTTCAAATCCTTCAGAAAATTTATGCTAACACAAATACTGTTATTCTAGCAACTTTCTTTTATAAGAGCAATACTTAGAAGCTGTCCCTATTTTGGGGGCTTTGTCCCCCCATTACTTCAGGCTTTGTTCAGATCTCTTGTGCTAAGAGGATGAAAGGTACTGTTTTCAGGTTTGCCTCATCTATGACCTGTCATTATTCTGTTTGTCTTCTCTGCTTCCACCTTATGCTTCATTATATATCTTGCACTCTGTATTGTTGCTGTGATTTTACCTATCCCTTTCTGAATTCAAATGTTTCCTGCCACCTTTTAGCAGTCATACTATTTAAATACCCTTTTTATTTGCCTAATTCAAACGTTTGTTCTCTCTCAAGAAGTAGTTTGAATTTACTTCACAGCTCTTCGGCCTTTCCCCGAGACAGTTTGCAAAGCTTTTTTGTCTCACCCTTCCACATTGCCAAAATCAGCCAGCCTGGCGGAAAACACTTTTGATGTGCAGTGATTCTGTGACCATATTTAAGGATGAGGAAGTTCTGAAACCATGAAGATCAGAAGACTAAACACAAACCCCACTTAATAAAATATAACCTGCACTAAGTTGTCGTAACACTGCAGATACTGTGGATTAGATAAACCAATGTGTTTGTTTGTGGAGACTGGGTTTAATGTGGAGCTTAAGAGTAAGACAAAATCACTGCTGCTCTCCTGTTCAAAACAGAAAAGCAAATTCCTCCACATTCAAAAGTATGCTGCATTAAAGTGACAGGAGTGGACACTCTGACAGAATCACACAGCAAGGTTAGGCTCTCTACAGGCATACAGTAAACAGTACATATGACATATTCAAGCAAATGGAATTTATAAAAACTGAGCAGCAGCAAAGAACACCCTTCATAGTTTAGTTTGAACTCCGGTCCGCTAATGATTGGCAGTAGATTTTTACGAAACGCAGAGGTGCCAGCTCGATGCCCAACCTTCAACGAAGGAATGCCCATTTACGCATGCATGTCTTTCGAACGCTGCCCAACCACGGGGAGGACATGCAGACTCCACACAGAAGGCACTCCCAAGCCAAGCCGAGAATCGAACGGGAGAACCTCTTGCTGTGAGGTAACAATGCTACCGCCGTACCACCGGGGAAACCAGTGAGTATATACATAATGACTTAAAATTGCTTTACTTGGACGTAAACCAAACATTATTTATATGCAGTTCTGCTTTTATTTATTTATTATGTTTGCTTCTAGATTCAGAGCTGGGTGGCATCCTTCTTCAGTTATGTATGATTTACTTTAAGAAGTATTCTAGGTTTAGCTATATACAACTACATGTCCGTGGAGACGGACGAAACCTAGGTCGACGCATTTAATTTGTACTATATCTACTTTATAAACTATGTTTGGAGCGTTTATGGGCCTTGGAAATTTCCTTTGAAGTGTGGCAGCAATACAACATACGATACAGCATTTCTACCTCGGCTGTTGTGCTTTCTTCCTACGTTTTGTTTTTGGAGGTACTGATACTGGTTTCATTAGTGTTTTAGCCATGGAGGAAGAAGGCGGTGCGGTCGAAGTGGGCGTGCTTTTAAAAGAAATGAATGAACAGCTTAAACTACACACAACTTTAATTCACAAACTTATGACATCTTCCAATATTAGTATGGAGTCTACGGGTAGTTTGGGTTTGCCGCTCACACAAGCAACCCCTCCGTTGGCACCTACAGCATCTGGCAATAATGGTACTACTGGAAGTGGCCATCATGGTAATCCTATGCAAGCAAGAGAGCAAGTGGAGCCGGTATGTAGTGACTCGTAGAAGTTTAATCAATATTCATTTAATTCTAAACACACTTCTACGGGCACTACGAGTAATCTGGTTGAAGGTAATATGAGAGAGTGGTTACGATCATTTGAAGTCAAAATGTTTAAGTTGAAAAGAACTCAAATGGAAAATGGTTACTTGCGCAAAAACATTGAATTGGGGCTTGTCCCGAAAGGGCTTAGACTGTGGAGATATCCCAATGGTAGCGAGCATGAACCGGACATGCTGAAAGAGTTACATGAACTATTTAATAGAACAGGTTTAGCCCTAATGGAAATTATGATTACCTACAACGATAAAAAAATCGATTCACTTTTGTCTGAGTTGGATAAATTAAACAATCATATTAGTCAGGATCTTCTCTTCGACCAATATTACACCAACTATGTTAATATCATCAAGGAGGTGGAACATAGTTGTAATATCATTTATGACAAGAAACAAAATAAAATCAAAAGGGATATGAAGGTATATTCATCCGGTTTGGTATATCCCAAATCTAAACCTATACAACGTGGTCATAGTGACGGAAGGTCGGATGTGGGCAGCAACCGTATGGACGTGTTAGATGACATCACTTCCCCTCTTCAGTCGGAAGTTTACAGACAATGGCAGTATGGCAGCCCAGGCGAGGGAGAAGGTCCTAGAAGATCCAAAAGACTTAGGGGGCAACATCACTATGAAGACGAGGAGGATTATGAGTATACAGGGACACGACCGAGAAGAGATTTTGATAAAAACAAGAAGGTTAATTTTCAACAACAAAAAAACGCGTGGGGGCGCGCAAGTAGCCGTTGGCGTCCATCACCAGGAGGTACTTGGTAAGCGTTTTAACCTTGTTTCATTTCATAGTAATGAGTCGACACCATTGGAAATGACTACGAGTTCAATGTTGTCCAGTGGTAACGTTCAATGTTTTGGTGCGACAGACATTGTACAAGACGTTTATTCCCATTTCATAGAGACAGAAGTTACCTGTTCAGATGATACACCAGATGTCTTGAATAGACTGGAGGTATTTACGGACAGTGACAATTGTTTGGCTCACACATACCATGTGGGTAGTAGTGATACACTATGTGATTTAACTACATATGCTTGTGGTGGGCAACGGCTAGTTGTTGATACTATTATTTTGAACACTGAAGACTTAGACAATTTTGCCGATAATGGGTTTGACATGGTCAATGCAGACAGCAGTGATCCATTACGTGATTTATCTTTACACGTATGTGAAGGGCAACGGCAGGTTGACGACATTATTATTTCGAATACAAAAGATATAGACAATCTTGATAAACATGGTTTTGACAATGTTTTGGACAAGGTTATTGTAGACAGCATTGATCCACTATGTGATTTAACATTATATGCATATGACGGACAATCACAAATTGCTGATACAGTTATTTTAAATGTTAATAATGATGAAGTTTGTATTAACAACAATTTGGATATGTTGTCTGATAATAATGTGTGCTTACAGGACAAGTTTAATAGACAATTTGATCAAGATGGGGAATGTAGGTTGTTTTTTAAACCCAACATTGTGGTGAACAACAAAGGAGATTTTAAATTATACAATTACACAAGTCAGTCCTTTGACAAAGAATGTGTTGATTTATTTTCAAAAGGTTTTAGTTTTGTACCGTGCAGGAGGGGGAATTTGATAAATACAATTTTGGATTTGAAATTATTTACCCGGAAGTTGAATTTAAAAATTTTGTATCAGAGTAATTCCTGGGATATTAATGAGAATAATACAAACAGATTGTCAAAACCCAGTACCTACAACCCACCTATGCATGACAAGGTGGCGTTCTTTGAGAAAGTGACTGAAAATGATATTAGGGATGCTTTCATCCATTACAATAGGGATTTTAATAGTAATAAAAACCTGACTGAACAGGAAGAAGTTAATTTAAATAGGATTTTGTCCACTAAAAATATTAGAATTATGAAACCCGATAAGGGCAGTGGAATAGTGATAGTAGACCATCATGATTATGTTTCTTATATGAATGCTATGTTGGTGGGAGACACATATAGGGAAATTAGTAGGAATGAAATTAACATAGCATATAAAAGGATTGACACTACACTCTTTGATATGTTGTTTCAAGGTGAGGTGGATGAACACGAATGGCGATTTTTACAGAATGAATATCCAGTCATAAGTGGAATTTTCGGTATTCCTAAAATACATAAAGGTTTGGACAACTTACAATTTAGACCCATAGTGGATGGTAAATGCAGTAAAACACATTTCATTAGTCAATTTTTGGATTACCATTTAAAACCAGGTATTGAATTCTTTCCACATATACTCAAGGATTCTTGGGATTTTTTGGGTAAAATTAAAGCCATAGAATTTAATGATGGAGACACATTTATTACTATGGATGTGTGTAATCTATTCACTGTTATACCTCACGACAGTGGACTTGACTGGTTAGAAGAACAATTATATTACACCAACCTATATGATCAAAACAAAATAAATGTTTTAGCTAAATTAATGGATATTGTACTAAAAAATAATTTTATATTTTTTGAGGGGGCCCACTACAAACAGATTAGTGGAGTAGCCATGGGGGCAGCATGTGCCCCTGGTTTTGTGAATTTTGTTTTGACATATTGGGAGTTAAATTACGTGTTCAATTCTGAGTATTTTAAATACGTTAAGTTTTATGGTCGGTTTTTAGACGATTTATTTATTATATGGAAAGGTGAACAAGCAGTATTAAAAGCTTTTTTAGAATATATTAATAGTAGTGTATGGTTTTTAAATTTTACACATGTTATTAGCCAGGAAAGTATTAGTTACCTGGATATCAAATTAACCTACGACAAAACCAAGAAGAAGCTTGTGTCCAACATACATAGGAAGTCCACCTTCTCAAATTCCTATTTACATTTTGATAGTTGTCACCCTCACCATCAGAAAAAAGCGGTGGTAAAAGGCCAGATGGTGAGGGCAGCAAGAATGGTTAGTGAGGAGGTGGATTTTGAATACGAAATAAAGTTTATTATTACTCTATTCTTGAATAGAGGGTACCCAAAGGATTTTTGTAGTAGTATTGCCAAAGAAGTGAGAGACAAAAGGCACAATGGATTTTATAAGGCCTTATTAAATAGTAATGAGGTGGTATTTACTAATAGCCACAAAAGACAATCCGTTGATGTTAGGAAATTTATTTGCAATAATATTCCTTTGTATATCACTACATTCAATGATATTTCCTCGAGAATTAAAAACATTATTAATAAGAATTGGAATTTTATAAGTACAGATAAGTCATTGGGAGAAATTTTTAAAGGGCATGTAACCTATGTATTTAGGAAGGACACATCGTTTAAGGATTTGTTTGAAAGCCTGAATGTTAAAATTGAAAATATTTCTCATAAACCCATGGGTAATTTTAAATGTGGTAGGTGTTCAACATGTAAACATTTGATTAACACTGGTACAGTTGTGACAGTTAATAATCACAACATGAAAATTAGCCAGCACATTAATTGTTATACTACTAATGTTGTTTATATCGCTGTTTGCCAACAGTGTGAGGGTTTTTATGTTGGCAAAACCAGCAGGCATCTGAGGGACAGGGTCAAAGAACATCTACTGGACATTAAAAACAATAAATTAACAAACGCTCTAGCCAGACACATAAACCAACACGAAAATCATTATTTCAAGTTTTTTGGTGTATCACATCAGAACATGGATTTACAGGGTAAAATAACTAAATACAACTTAGATATATTAGAATTGAGGATGCAGATATTTCTTAATGCTCACCAGTACCCTGGACTTAATGAATACATTAGCATCAAGCCTATTTTATGGTTAAACAACATTAAGGGTCACTAACATGGTTTTTGATTTTGGAATACATGCTTTTTCTACTACACACATATTATTATAAGGGTCTACAGTACACACGTACAGTAGGTATACATATACATATATTTGTGGGACATTTTCCATGGATAATAAGTCAATTTTAGACACGTCAGGGATATTGCATCACATCCATATACATAACACATATATATTTTTTATACACAATTTTATATAAATATTTTTTATACATTTCTACCATTTCATATTTATTAACTCATTTGTACATTTTTTGGCATATTTATATATATATATATATATATTTATTTATTTTTATGTAAATATTTATGGTTAGTATTTAGTATTCTTTATAGAATTATATATATTTTTTTATCCATATATGTTACACATCTTTTAAATTTTAGACTATTTTAAAAAAATTTTTGCACGGTATTGGGTTAGACACCAATTGTGTATTAGACTACTACATTTCCCCATTCATATACACACAATTTATCATGGATACTTTGCTCTATACAATGAATTTCATTAGCCCATACACATACACATATTTAAAATATGTTCACATATTTTTATCAATTAATCCATTATTGGTTGTAAGGGAATTCTATTTATTTACACATATTTTTTATAATATACATACACTCATTTAAAGTATGCATATTTTTATTGTCATGTAGAGTTTATATTGTTTGACAGTTTTTACATATAATGTGCATTTGCTGCCTTTCTTTTTTGTTTTTGTTGTTTTTTTAGAACTGTTTTTTTAGAATTGTTTTTTTAGAACTGTTTTTTTACAGCCTTTTTAATGTGCAGTTGATTGGATAATTGGCTCATTAATTAGAAATGTGTAAGATATTTAAGAGGTCTTCTTGTAGTATTTGTTGTTCTGAAGAAGTCCGTGGAGACGGACGAAACCTAGGTCGACGCATTTCATTTGTACTATATCTACTTTAATAAACTATGTTTGGAGCGTTTATGGGCCTTGGAAATTTCCTTTGAAGTGTGGCAGCAATACAACATACGATACAGCATTTCTACCTCGGCTGTTGTGCTTTCTTCCTACGTTTTGTTTTTGGAGGTACTGTTTTCAGGTTTGCCTCATCTATGACCTGTCATTATTCTGTTTGTCTTCTCTGCTTCCACCTTATGCTTCATTATATATCTTGCACTCTGTATTGTTGCTGTGATTTTACCTATCCCTTTCTGAATTCAAATGTTTCCTGCCACCTTTTAGCAGTCATACTATTTAAATACCCTTTTTATTTGCCTAATTCAAACATTTGTTCTCTCTCAAGAAGTAGTTTGAATTTACTTCACAGCTCTTCGGCCTTTCCCCGAGACAGTTTGCAAAGCTTTTTTGTCTCACTCTTCCACATTGCCAAAATCAGCCAGCCTGGCGGAAAACACTTTTGATGTGCAGTGATTGTGTGACCATATTTAAGGATGAGAAAGTTCTGAAACCATGAAGATAAGAAGACTAAACACAAACCCCACTTAATAAAATATAACCTGCACTAAGTTGTCGTAACACTGCAGATACTGTGGATTAGATAAACCAATGTGTTTGTTTGTGGAGACTGGGTTTAATGTGGAGCTTAAGAGTAAGACAAAATCACTGCTGCTCTCCTGTTCAAAACAGAAAAGCAAATTCCTCCACATTCAAAAGTATGCTGCATTAAAGTGACAGGAGTGGACACTCTGACAGAATCACACAGCAAGGTTAGGCTCTCTACAGGCATACAGTAAACAGTACATATGACATATTCAAGCAAATGGAATTTATAAAAACTGAGCAGCAGCAAAGAACACCCTTCATAGTTTAGTTTGAACTCCGGTCCGCTAATGATTGGCAGTAGATTTTTATGAAACGCAGAGGTGCCAGCTCGACGCCCAACCTTCAACGAAGGAACGCCCATTTATGCACGCATGTCTTTCGAACGCTGCCCAACCACGGGGAGGACATGCAGACTCCACACAGAAGGCACTCCCAAGCCAAGCCGAGAATCGAACGGGAGAACCTCTTGCTGTGAGGTAACAACGCTACCGCCGTACCACCGGGGAAACCAGTGAGTATATACATAATGACTTAAAATTGCTTTACTTGGACGTAAACCAAACATTATTTATATGCAGTTCTGCTTTATTTATTTATTATGTTTGCTTCTAGATTCAGAGCTGGGTGGCATCCTTCTTCAGTTATGTATGATTTACTTTAAGGAGTATTCTAGGTTTAGCTATATACAACTACATGCGCGCGCGCGCACACACACACACACACACTGACTGCATATCTGTTTTCACTTAAAGAATGGGCTATAATCTAGAAGGATGGTAATACATCTGCAGATATGCCAAAACCCAATTGTTCTAAAATAATATATTCAGAATGCTGCTTCTATTTTATCTACAGTCATAAATATGAATTTTTGCAATATATTTTATTTATTTATTTAATATTTTTGAAGATTTGATCTTAGAAAACATAAGAAGTTTGATGTCAACCCTTTTGCCATTTATTTATTTCTTCTTCTTCTTTAATCTCTGCTGTGGTTATGTTTGTTGCTGTACCTGAAGTATATGCATTTCCAGGAACTTTTCACATCCATTGTTGCCATATTGCTATATCACCTAAAACAAATACATTACAAAAGCCACAGTAGTGCCTCGTGACGTAAAAGGCTGTCCACAGATGTAATTTGAAAATAAACCATTGTGAATCTGTCATCACAGTGCCTATGGAAAAAAAAAAAAAACATAGTGATCCCAAGTTATGACAGCTACCAGCAAATGGTGATACTTATAAGTGTTTTGAACGTTTTCCATTAACAGCGGACCCAAGGATTTGGTACTCCTTTCTCTAAATTATAGTCATTAGGCCCTTGCACAAGCAACACATATGAGTTCTTTGTTTCCACGCCACTTCTGCATATATGGATTCTTTCTTCCTTCTCTTATTTATTTGATTGGTCGATTTTCTTTATTAATGTTTGTATTTAGATTCAGGTAGCAAACTATGAACCAGTTATATGCTATACTTAATGTATCCTTACGAATATTCCATCCTTGTTTTATTCTTGACTGGTGGAAACAAGTCTGTCATCTGCAGAGAGGCAGCTCTCAGTACTCGGTACTGTTACTGCTGTCTTTGAGTAACGTATAACTTAGGGTTACTTTTATCACTGACACCAGTGAAAAGTGTGCAGACCGTGTATCACATTTGCAAGCTCCTATCAATGAAAATATTTTGCATTCTGCAAATACATACCTATTCATCTCAGTTATTTTGTTTTGCAAAAGTTTCCCATTCTAATTCTCGTATTACACCGATGTTTGTCATTAGATGGATTCTGGAAAACTTATTTCTGCAAAGATATATGCAAAAGAGAGAGACAGTGACTAACACAGGTACAAAGTCTATACCAAAAGCCATAATCAAACTAAAAGAGCTTTCTGTACTTATCGCAATAGCACAGAATGACTAAATATAACATTGCACTTAAAATCTATAGAGTAGAAAACAGATTTGCAAGTCTGTATAGAGCTGATATAAATACAATTTAAAGGTGGATTGACTAGGATAAATTCAGTTTGAAGAACTAGGTTTTAAGTGGATGACACAAAGAACAATCTCAAAGAGGAGTGAGAGACCCCAAGAATCGTTAAATAGATCCATAGCAATTTTTCTAAGTTAGGATAATATTGTCTTTTGGGGAACATCTAATCCAGCATGAAAATACATGGATGATCCTTTAATTAGGACATAGCTGTATTTGTTTTTCTGTAAATATTACATCCCCTTTGTTTATGAGCTGTTAAACTAATGAGAAAAGAGTTGGGCTGGGGGCAAATGCTACTGTGAGAAACTAATACCGTAAAAATAGCTTGTATTTCCAAAGTCATTTTAGTACATCTATTATAGGTTCATAGGTTTATACTAGACTATCTACCACCAGCATTACAATCCTAACCATACAACTTATTCCAGTTTGGCCCCAGAGTTTCTTGGAGACCTATATGGCGGGGTATGTTAAAGAGGTAGCTAAGGGTTATGTAGGAGAATTTGTTAGTTGGGGATTAATTTACTTACTGCCTATCTCTGTCCATCAGAGACATGGGGGTGGGGGGACCAGGGGTGAATTTGCAATTTCCCATCCAATGATCAAGGTTTCTTTTGGATAGGGTCGGGTATGAGCTCTGCTTCATGTAAATTGATAACTTTTCCCATAGCACTGGGATCCTTTGAGACACATATCAGTCCCTCCAGCAGGTTCTATTTATGTTGTAGACAAAGTTCAGGTCTTTGGATCCAGTTTTTCTGGTGCTGTTTGTCTGAGAGATTTGCAAGAGATCCATCAGAGCTGGATCTGAGGATGTCTTATATGGTTTGCATAGATCGTTTCTCAGTATCCTGTAGGAAAGTTAGTACAGAGATAGGACCTTAAGGCAATTTGTGTAGGACAATGTATTCATATCTTGAATTCTCCTGAAGAGTAACCTTTGAAGGCATTCCAACTATTGCAAGTGCCTAGTTAGGTACATGCTAAAGGGGACATTGTACTCAATGATTGGTCTGATAAGTGCTGAGTAGAGTGGTACTATTACTTCCTTGGACCTGGATGTCATATCCTTGTACATGAGTTTGGCGACAAAGAAAGACTGAATAGGATAAAGTCAGTTTGAAGAACTAGGTTTTAAGTGAGTGACACAAAGAACAATCCCTTCCAGAATTCCACCTATTTGCTGCCTAAAACATTATCACAATCAGTTTACTGCATGATGCTAATGGAAGAAGAAAGGTCAGTGAAACATCAAGGGGTACTAGCCACATTCATTGATCTGAATGTGGCATTTATTTAATATTGTTTTCCTAAATGGGTGCAGTGTACAGTGATGTCTGGCCAATACTTCCACACACATGCCATAATGATATATGAATCAATGAACATTACTGCCATGCTATCCCTCATCTCACCCGCCACCAACATAATTTATTCTTCGAATTTTTCAGGCTATAGAGATCCAAGACTCAAGCAGGATTCAAAAATTCAGTCCTTAACTCACTCTATTCACATAGATTGGAGTGATTGCAGTCATTTGTAGTAACTTCAAATTGGCTTTGTCAGGGTCCAGAAATCCAGGTGAATCGCATAGTGGGAAATGCAGTCCTGAAGCCAGTGAACTGGCTGTTAAGTGGAAATGTGAACATTCAGAGATATTGTTGGGCAGAGGCAATAGCCAACTGCTAGTCTAGTTCACTCAAATGCACTTTGGGATGGTCAACATGCTAGCTGAAGTGGTGTTGTCTAGAAAGCTGAGTATGTAAACTTCCACATTTGTTTGATCGACTTAGGTCAGCAGTTGAAACCTTGTAAGGTATTTTGACTGCAACACTGTAAAACCTCATATCTTTCAACGTCAAAGCACAGGAGATCTGCACAAGCCAAAAGCAATGGGAGACA
This sequence comes from Protopterus annectens, assembly GCF_019279795.1. NCBI lineage: Eukaryota > Metazoa > Chordata > Ceratodontiformes > Protopteridae > Protopterus > Protopterus annectens. Next base: position 321,649,240 of record NC_056749.1, read on the forward strand.
AAGGCCCCAAATCAGGGACAGTGTTGAAAATATTACCCATATAAATTTAGAAGTTGCTAGAATAATACATTTTGTGTTAGCATACATTTTCTGAAGGACATGCAAGTGGAACTCAAACATAAGATTATTTAGCAACTTCAACCCTCAATAGTTTGCCCAAAAAACACAAATTGTATGATGGACAGGTCAAAAATCTCAGGCAATATTCTGGACATAGTACAATGAGAACACAAACACTGGAAACTGATAAAAGTTATGGTATGTATAATTGTAATGGGTGTAATAGCTGTAGATACATTCATGGAGGACCATTTGTTTCAGTGGTAAACTATCCATTACCATTAGGATACCAGGTAGGTTTACCTGTGGTACAAAGGGAATAGCTTATGTAGTTTTGTGTTCATGGTGTGCAAGTTTTTATGTTGGAATGACAACTAGAAGTTTTAGGTTAAGGATTAGAGAACATTTATATGCAATTAAAACTAATGATGAAAACAATGCATTATTTATAGGTTAATAGGCTGGTAATAGGCTATCGGCCCTAGGGCCTATACAAGCCTAGCCATAACAATTCCCTGGCTATTTCTTCCCACAATATTTACTTCCCTGGACCCCTGTCTAACAGAGTGACTGATGTGATCCCCGGGGTGAATTTCCTATCTCCCATACATTCGACAAGGTTCCTTTTAAAGAGGGCCAAAGAGGCACTCTGCTTGACATGTTTGGGCAGTCTAATCCAGAGCCTGGGGAGTCTTTGGGTCAGGAACCTGTCCCTCCAGCATATTTTGTTCATTGTGATGACAAAGTTTAGATCCCTGGAGCATGTGGCTTTGAGGGATTGGGATTTCTTTAAGTGTAACATGTCCAACAGCTGGGTTTGACATGGCCTTGTATGTTAAACAGAGGTCACCTGAGAGTAGACGATATGCAACAGAGTATAGCTGGAGATTTTTTAGACGGTCAGCATAGGGCATCTGCTTTAGGCCTGTGATTCTTTTAGTGAGGTATTTCTGTGGCCTTTCCAGTTGTTGCAGATGCCTTGAGTGGTACATTCCAAATGGGGCGTTGTATTCTATAATGGGTCCAATGAGGGATGCATACAGTGGGACAATGACCTCCTTTTTTTCTGGATGAAATGCCCTTAGTGATAAGGTGTGCCACATAGAAGGATTTCCTGACTGTTGTGGCGATGTGGTTATCGAAGGTGAGACCACTGTCCACCTGTGTCCCTAAGTCTCTTACCACACTTTATGTGTTTAGTGTATTGCCACCTATGTGGTAATTCATGTGAACATGTTTTTTCCCAAAGGGGATAACTATACATTTCTTGGCATTGAGCTTGAGCCCATGGCCCTGGCAGCAAGCATCTGTTTCTGTAAGGCCCTTTTGTAGAATATCCACATCATTTGGGGATTCAATAATGGCTCCCAGTTTTCAGTCATCTGTGAACTTTGTTAGCCAGAGTCCCTTAGTGTCGGCCTGTACTTCAGAGAAGTAGATGCCAAACAAGAGCGGTCCCAGGACTGCACCCTGAGGTACTCCACTTGTCACTTGTCTGGAGCTGGATTTGAAGTCGGTTACTTTTACAGTGTGGGTTCTGTCAGTAAGCCAGTTGGCAACCCATCAAATGATGCAGGGATTAATGCCAAGCTTAGTACTTTTATCTATGATTCCAGAGTGGGGGATGGTGTTGAAGGATTGGCGATTTCCAGATAGGCTGTGTGGACCACCTTACCCTCATACACAGCTGTGGAGACTGATTTGAGGTCGTCAGTCAGTTTCTGAAGACATGTTCGGTGCTTCATGAACCCAAACTGGGTGGGGTCCAGTGTTTGAAGGTTGACATTTAGACATTCAAATGTCTGTGAAAAATATAAAAAGTTTACTTTTGCTGTTTTAGAGCAAGTAACATGTGATATAAGGGGTGGTGATTTAAAAAAAATGTTATAGAACAGAAAGATGTTGAATGGCAGGGAAAATTAAGGGCTGATTACCCCCCTGGAATGAATGAACATATAAATATTAAGTGTTTTTTAAAAGGAAGGAGTATAAGGGGAGGCTCAATAAGTAATTAATAGTTGCTACTGATTTTTAATTTGTATTAACTGAATTATCTAGTCTTGGTTTTGTATCTCAGCAGTGAATGGTTATTTTTAAGTGTTAATTAATTGTTTGTATTAACTGATTAGATAGAGCAATATATATATATATATATATATATATATATATATATATATATATATATATAGATAGTGGTTTTAATTTTGGTGTGTTCTGAAGAAGTTGTATTATGAAAGTGGCAATTAAAAGTTTTATTATGCTAGACTAATTTGGTTCTTTGCACCATTCAGCTTTGTTTTATTCAATGAGAGCTTTACATAACCTTGAGAAAAGTCTTGACCTTTTCTAAGGGTGTGTGAATGTGTGATGTTGCAGTTGGTATATACACAAAGATAAGCAGTTATGTGGAGATGCAAAGTTGTGTGTGTGTGTGTGTGTGTGTGTGTGTGTGTGTGTGTGTGTGTGTGTGTGTGTGTGTGTGTGTGTGTGTGCACTTAGGCATGTGTCTGTGTATGCTCAGATGTGCTTTTTATTGATGACTTATCAAAACTGATTGAGTAGTCAAGATTTTGAGTGATGACATACTGAAACATATTACCTGAATAACTTGTAGTTTTTATACTTAACTAGACCTTGGCCCTCTCAGTTCTGCTGACATTTTGTTTCCTCTCTTTCCTTTGATTGAATACTACAGTCACTGCAAAACCCACAGTCACTTGGAACTGGATGGCCTATTAATCAGGCACTCTCTCTCTCAATGAATGTCTTCTGATTTCTATTCTTTGCTGTGCAGTGATTTTGTCTGCCTACTTCCTATTCCTTTTTCCAAAGACCAGTAGCCCAATTTACCCCCCAAGTAACATGCAAGTTCTCATAACTGCTTAACATCCTATCTGGCATCCTAAAATGGTGTGGGGTGGGCTGTAATTGCCTTTCAGTTAACAAATGGACAGAACAGCTGTGCAAAAAAAAAATTTGAAATTATATAAACACTCAAAATAAAGCCCTTGCCTTTTCAGTCTATTTGCTAAGCATGAATAAAAGCTGTTATGCTACCTTTTTTTAATTTTGGTGTTGTGCACATTTTCTGAATTCCTAAGATGAAGTGCACTTCATTTACAACTGTCCATATGTCAACAAGAGGACTGTTTCCTTTTATGTTGTTCAGGCTACCCAACTATGTTGAAAAAACAAAGTAAAATCTTGTTTCCTTATCCACTTGCTCAGGCCTTCATTTCTGCTGTCCTCCCATACTTGTCTTTGAAGTCACTAAATGATTTGTCCTGGATGTTGTTCCACCGATATAGCACACTTCAAATGCATAAAGACATGTGGGTACTATTTTTATACTACTATTAACTTCAATAAATTTATATTCAGTCCTGAACCCTGGACTCAGAAAGAGCAAGCAGTTCTCTGCAAGTTGTTCTTTTATGATATCCAGGTTTGTACTTGCCTCACTGTCTTGCGTCTGCCACACCTTTTTTCTGAAGAAAGCAGTAAACAAGTATTATAGCTCTACTGTGTATGCCTTATTCTAAAGGAAATGTTAGATTTTATAGACTGGTGCCATTGCAGGTACTTAACTGCATTCCTTCTTCAGGTATGTATGATTTACTTTAAGGAGTATTCCAGGTGTAGCTATACACAACTACATGTCCGTACGTGTACACACACACACACACACACACACACACACACACACACACACACACACACACACACACTGACTGACTGCATATCTGTTTTCACTTAAAGAATGGACTATAATCTAGAAGGATGGTAATATATCTGCAGCTATGGCAAGACCCATGTGTTCTACATTAATAAATTCAAACTACTACTTCTATTTTATCTAACGTCATAAACATGAATTTTTGCAATATATTTTATTTAATATTTTTGAAGATCTAATCTTAGAAAACATAAGTAGTTTGATGTCAACCCTTTTGCTGTTTATTTTTTCTTCATTAAACTCTGGCGTGGTTATGTTTGTTACTGTACCTGAAGTATATACATTTCCAGGAACTTTTCACATCCATTGTTGCCATATTGCTATATCACCTAAAACAAATACATTACAAAAGCCACAGTAATGCCTCGTGATGTAAAAGGCTGTCCACAGATGTAATTTGAAAATAAACCATTGTGAATCTGTCATCACAGTGCCTATGGAAAAAAAAAAACAAAAAAACATAGTGATCCCAAGTTATGACAGCTACCAGCAAATGGTGATACTTATAAGTGTTTTGAACGTTTTCCATTAACAGCGGACCCAAGGATTTGGTACTCCTTTCTCTAAATTATAGTCATTAGGCCCTTGCACAAGCAACACATATGTGTTCTTTGTTTCCATGCCACTTCTGCATATATGGATTCCTTTTTCCTCCTCTTATTTATTCGGTTGGTTGGTTTTCTTTGTTTTAATCTAAAATACAATACCAAAATCACCAGCAAATAGTAGAAAGAATGATCCAGACCAGACTCCTCAAGGTTCACACTCTTTATTACAGAACTCAGAAATAAGTGCTTTCGTCTCCTGGAACAGAGACTTCATCAGAATAATTAAATACCATCTGAAAGCACTTTATATACCATTTAAAACATGATAGGCAACTCTCTTAACCAATCTACAAAGTATATGTCACAAAATTGCAGCTTCACACAAATATTACAACTCCACCCTCTCTTTTTTAAATGCATACAATATGCAAAATAAAAGCATACAGACTTTTGTGCTATTATATATATATATATATATATATATATATATATATATATATATACATGTATATATATATATATATACATACACACATATACATTCATATATAAACATATTGTATTACACAAAAAATTGTAAAATGTATTTGCTCTTTCATGTAGCATAGGAACAATAGATAAGAGCTTCATTTATCCCCAGAGGGAACATAGCTGCCAATCTGATCTGCCACTCAGTTTCTTTTTTTATTTTTTCCTTTAACAGATTTCTCCAGTTAACACCCCTGGGCTCAGGTTTTACACACTCCACAATACCAAACACAATTTTTTTTAATTTAAACAATTTTGGGAATGCTTAAACAATGCATTATTTATTTATTTTTTATGTCATTTCTATGTTCGTATATCCTGTTCTTGAGGGAACACTCAGTCTTAGCTATATAAAATGTAGTACATGTCAAACAGGTAGCTAGGTATACTGCTCTACTAGTTGCACAATTTCCCTTCTTAAACTTTATTTCACTTTTCAGTCTGTTACTCAGTGTTATGCAAACTTCTTGATTTATATATGGGCATTGTTGACAAGCATCACATGGTCTTGTTCCACAGTCACTAATTGTTCTTACATGTATTTTATGTTCCAACAGTCTTTTGAAATTTGCCCCTGTCTTGTGTATATAAAATGCTTTCAGATGGTTGTTTAATTATTCTGATGAAGTCTCTTCCAGGAGACAAAAGTGCTTAATTGTGAGTTCTGTAATAAGAGTGTGAACCTTGAGGAGCCTGGATCGTTCGTTCTACTATTTGCTGGTTTTCTTTATTTATTAATTTTTGCATTTCGATTCATCTAGCAAACTATGAACCAGTTATTCCCCATACTATATGCATCCTTACAAATATTCCATCCTTGTTTTATTCTTGACTGATAGAAACAGGTCTGTCATCTGCAGAGATGCAGCTCTCAGCCTTGGTACTGCCACTGCTGTTTTTGAGTAATGTATAACTTAGGGTTACTTTTATCACTGACACCAGTGAAAAGTGTGCAGACAGTGTATCACATTTGCAAGCTCCTATCAATGAAAATACTTTCCATTCCACACATACATACATATTTATCTCAGTTATTTTGTTTTGCAAAAGGTTCCTATTTTAATTCTGGTATTACACGGTTGTTTGTCATTAGTGTGAATAGACAGATTCTGGAAAACTTTTTTCTGCAAAGATATATGCAAAACAGAGAGACAGTGACCAACACAAGTACAAAGTCTATACCAAAAGCCATAATCAAACTAAGAGAGCTTCCTGTACTTATTGCAATAGCATAGACTGAGTAAATATAACATTGCACTTAAAATCCATAGAGTAGAAAACAGATGTACAAGTCTGTATAGAGCTGATTTATATACAATTTAAAGGTGGATTGAATAAGATAAATTCAGTTTGAAGAACTAGGTTTGAAGTGGTTGAAACAAAGAACAAGATCATAGAGCAGTGAATGAGCCCAAGAATCCTTAAATAGATCCATAGCAATTTTTCTAAGTTAGGATGATATTGTCTTTTGGGGAACATCTAATCAGGCATGAAAATACATGGATGATCCTTTAATTAGGACATAGTTGTATTTGTCTTTCTGTAAATATTAAATCTCCTTTGTTTATGAGCTGTTAAACTAATGAGAAAAGAGTTGGGCTAGAGGCAAATGCTACTGTGAGAAACTAATACCGTAAAAATAGTTTGTATTTCCAGATTCATTTCAGTACATCTATTATAGGTTCATAGGTTTCTACTAGACTAACTACCACCAGCATCTTTACAATCCTAACCATGCAACCCAACCTTGGACACCTATATGGTGGGGTATGTTAGTAAAGAGGTAGCTAAGGGTTATGTGGGAGAGTTTGTTAGTTGGGGATTCATTTACTTACTATCTCTGTCCATCAGAGACATGGGGTGGCCAGACCAAGGGTGAATTTACAATTTCCTATCCAATGATCAAGGTTTCTTTTGGACAGGGTCGGGTTTGTACTCTGCTTCATGTAGATGGATAGCTTTTTCCATAGCACTGGGATCCTTTGAGACACATATCAGTCCCTCCAGCAGGTTCTATGTATGTCACAGACAAAGTTTAGGTCTTTGGATCCAGTCTTTCTGGTGCTGTTTGTCTGAGGGATTTGCAAGAGATCCATCAGAGCTGGATCTGAGGATGTCTTATATGGTTGGCATAGATCGCTTCTCAGTATCCTGTAGGAAAGTTAGTACAGAAATAGGACCTTAAGACAATTTGTGTAGGATGGTGTATTCATATCCTGGATTCTCCTGGTGAGTAACCTTTGAGGGCATTCCAACTGTTGCAAGTGCCTGGTTGGGTACATGCTAAAGGAGACATTGTACTCAATGACTGGTCTGTTAAGGGCTGAGTAGAGTGGTACAATTACTTCCTTGGACCAGGATGCCATACCCTTGTATATGAGTTTGGCAACAAAGAATGATTTTCTTACCATCTAGGCTACATGCTGGACAAATGCCAGATTACTGTCTACATATGTTCCCATATCTCTAACTATTGGATCAACTCTTAGGCATGTTTTATTGATTATGTCATTTGCTTGTGTGGACTGCTTCCTAAAATGCAGTATAATGCATTTCTTTTTGTTGAATTTTAATCTTCAGGTTTCACACCAGTCATTTGTTTGTGTTAAACTCTCTTGAAGGATGTTGGTATCATAGGGGGAATCTGTGATACCTCCCAATTTACAGTCATCTGCATGGTTTTTGAGCCAAAGGCCTTTGACATGTGCATTGACTTCCAAGAAGTAGATGTTAAACAAGAATGGGACCAGATGGAGCCCTGGAATACTCCCCCTGTGACCGGTCTTTTGGTGGAGGTGGTCTCACCAATCCTGACTTCTTAGGTTCTATTTGTGACCCAACTGACAATCCAGCATATTATGTAGGGGTTTATGGCTAGTTCTGAGAGCTTATCAACAATACCTAAGTGGGTTACTGTATTGAATGCCTTAGTCAGGTCAAGGTAGGTGGTATGCACCATTTTCCCTTATCCATAGCCATGGTCACCCACTCAAAGTAGTCTACCAGGTTAAGTAGAGAATACCTTCCCTTAACAAAGCCTAACTGGGATGTGTCTAATCTCTGTAGGTTGCTAATATCCTTGTTACTCATTTCCATGATAATTCGTTTCATGGCTTTGCACAATAGACTTGTCAGATGGATGGATTTGTAGTTACTGGGGTTGGCTGATGGTCCACTCTTATGAAGTAGGATAATCGTTGTGGCCCACCATTCACCTGGCTTGTAACTGGTTTGAGGCTGTAGTTGCAAAGTGTGCCAAGTGTTCCTGCAAGGTCATGATTTAGGCTATCTAGGAGGTAACTAGACATAATGTCAAGGCTCGTTGAAGCAGTGTTTTTGGCCTTAGCAAGCTCCTGTTGATAGGAGGGAGGTCATACGCTAGAAGGGATTTCACAGGGGAGAGTGGGGTGTGAAGTTAGAGCTAAATATATCAGCCAGTATATTTGCTATGCCACTCTGGTCAGTGAAGGTTATGGAATTTATCACCAGTTCTGAACATTGCCTTTAAGGCTCCTGCCGTAACTGAAAAAGGCCTTGTGATTGCCCTTCATCTAGGAGGCTATTGTGACCTGTAATTGGCCTTGTCTGTCTTTATTAAATATCTTAAGCTTCTTGTTTAGTGGACTTGCAACAATGGTAAAATCCCAGGAATAGCAACAGCCACAAAACCTTTAATAAAATAAAACAACCAAAAGTGAAACAAATAAAAGAAGCATATTTATAGTGTAAAAGCACCCTCCTCAATCCCACATGGAGGAATTCCTCACTCAACCCTTAGTAACACCATGATTGCATAATTGTAATGCAAGTACAAATGTAAAGACTGAAATGAGTCTCATCAGCACAGCTTTTCAGTTTCTAATACCCCCTTTTAATTACACTGTGGGAAGTGCAGAGTACATCCAACAGAAGTGCAGAAAAACAAAATGCCCATCCACAAGCTTTTGCTTATGTATTAAAACCTAAGAACCATTGTCTCCTGTTATTCCTTTCCAAATGTTGTATAAACAAATACCAGTCTGAACTTCTGTGTAAGTCTGTCTGTCTCTGCATATGTGTGGGTGTAGGTGTGCATCAGATTTCTGCATATTTGGGAGAAACTCTCTCTCTTTCTCTCTGTCTATGCATATCTATTAGTGTATATTTATGTGTGTGTGTGTGTGTGTGTGAGAGAGAGATTCAATACTTACATACACATACAACCTAATTTAACAGATAGGCTATGATCTAAGCACACAATGGACCTTCCAGCAGTGTTGGGCCTCACAACACTGCCTAGGTAGTCCATTATAGGTTCATAGGTTGGTACTATCGGCCCTAGGGCCTATATAAGCCTAGCCATAACAATTCCCTGGATATTTCTTCCCACAAAATTTACTTCTCTGGACCTCTGTCTAGCAGAGAGACTGACATGATCCCCGGGGTGAATTTCCTATCTCCCATCCAATTATCAAGGTTCCTTTTGAAGAGGGCCAAGGAGGCGCTCTGCTTGATATGTATGGGCAGTCTATTCCAAAGTATGGGGAGTCTCTGTGTCAGGAACCTATCCCTCCAGCATGTTTTGTTCATTGTGATGACAAGCTTTAGATCCCTGGAGCGTGTGGCTCTGAGGGATTGGGATTTCTTTAAGTGTAGCATGTCCAACATCTCAGGGTTTGACATGGCCTTGTACGTTAAGCAGAGATCCCCTCTGAGTAGACGATATTCCACAGAGCATAGCTGGAGTTTTATTAGACGGTCAGCATATGGCATCTGCTTTAGGCCTGTAATTCTTTTAATGAGATATTTCTGCGGCCTTTCCAGCTGTTGTAGATGTCTTGTGAGGTACATACCAAATGGGGCATTGTACTCTATAATGGGTCTAATGAGGGATGAGTACAGTGGGACAATGACCTCCATTTTTCTGGATGAAAAGCTCTTAGTGATGAGGTGTGTCCCATAGAAGGATTTCCTGACTGTTGTGGCGATATGGTTATCGAAGGTGAGACCACTGTCCACCTATGTCCCTAAGTCTCTCATCACACTTTTGATGTTTAGTTTACTGCCACCTATGTGGTAATTCATGGGTACATGTTTTTTTCCAAAGGGGATAACTATACATTTCTTGACATTAAGCTTGAGCCCATGGCTCTGGCACCAGGAATCTGTTTCTGTAAGGCCCTTTTGTAGAATATCCACATCATTTGGGGATTCAATAATGGCTCCCAGTTTGCAGTCATCTGCAAACTTTGCTAGCCAGAGTCCCTTAATGGTGGCCTGTACTCCAGAGAAGTAGATGCCAAACAGGAGTGGTCCCAGGACTAAACCCTGAGGTACTCCACTTGTCACTTGTCTGGAGCTCATTTGGAGTCAGCTACTTTTATAGTCTGGATTCTGTCAGTAAGCCAGTTGGCAACCCATCGAGTGACATAGGGAAGTCAATCAAGTTCAGAAGACAAGATCGGCCCTTCAACCTCCCCGAAAATGCCCATCCTGTCAGGTGTTATTGCTTGCTTACTTCAGCACCAGGGTAGGACTAGGCCATAACAAATACTGTCACTGGTGGTACCGAAAGGTTTACGTTACCATCAATACCCTACCAGTCTTGATGCCAATTCAATTTTCCACAAAGATTTAATTAGTCTGTTTGACCGCCAGGGCTTTGAGTTATTAGAGCTCATAGTCAAACACTATAGTATATGGGTTGATAACTTATCAAAAATAGTGGCCAAACTGGATAACAGCATTAAATTGGACATTGAGCTTCTTCGATATAAATATGAATACAGCCGTGTCTTTTCAAGTATTGACCAGTATATGTTGAAACTTAAGGCCAACAAAATCAAAAAACTTGAACGAGACTGTAAAGCTTACAACCAGGATACAGCTTACCCAGTTCCTTCTTTAGCTCAAGTTTGGAATCAAGGCACTGTTTCAACAGGTCAACCACTTGTGAACACTCGTATGAACCTCAACAATAGCAGTAACAGTTATGAGTTGAACCAAAGGACTTGCCTCAGTGGTGACAACTCCTCGAACATTCACTTAAACGTCCCTAATGACATTAGTGAAAACATCAACACTGCTGTTCCTGTTGAGGTTCAGAGGAGCGAGAGATTAGAGAATTGCCCTCAGGGGCAAAATAATCACAGCCAACTTAATCAGAATCAAAATTTTCGGCAAGGCAACTATACCGGGGCCAGGACCAAACAACAGAAAAACTCCCAACTGAACAAAAACAAACAGAAGTTCAGCAAACGCAAGACTTAATTATGTCAGCTTTTTCTAACCAAGTCGAAGTACTAGTTAGTCCAGTTACACACAATAGTCTAGGAACTACCCTTTCTGTGTCAACTTTGGTTATGAACGACCACGAACAACAAAACCCTGGTGAAGGTCCAGCCACAGTTGGCCCAGTCATCATCATCAACAAGACAGGGGACTTTAAACTTTACAATTTTTCCTCTGTCGTGATAACTTCAGACATTGTGGACTTCTTAGCAAAAGGACACACATATGTTCCTTCACAACCTCTTGACTTGGTCAAAACTATTCTCAACATTAAAATCTTTACGAGGAAGTTAAATTTTAATTTAATGATGGGAGATGTCACGAATACCTCAAGTATTGATAAATTTTATATACCTAGTATGTTCAATCCCCCACTGCACCCAGTGTTACAAATTTTTGAGCAACTATGTGAATTAGACATTAGACAAGCCATCAATACTGGGTTTAAAAATAAGGTTTCCTATAACACAAGTAGGGAAGAACAAGAATACCTGGAGTACATTAGGCAACAAGATATTAATTTGTGTAAACCTGATAAGGGTGGTGGTTTAGTGGTCTTTGACAACATCAATTACCAGGACCGTATGGAAGCTTTATTGGACAACAATGCTTATGTATCGAGCTCACGTTAAGAGGTCAATAAAGCATATAGTTTGATTAAAAGCTGTATTGAAGACATGTATATAGAAGGCAGGTTAGAACAGAACATCTACAATTACATGTCAACATCATATCCAAGATATCCCTACCTATTTGGAATCCCTAAGATTCACAAAAACCTGGTAAATCCACCTATGAGACCCTTAGTTGATGGTCGTGGTTCACCGACCTATTCTTGTGCTAAGGTGGTAGATGCTATACTTCAGAAATACTTGGTCTTTGAGGACCAAATCTGTAAAGATTCGTGGTCCTTCTTGAGGAAAATTGACAATTTACAATTTAATGAGGAGTACAACTTTCTCACTGTAGACATCAGAGACGTTTACACCTGTATCCCACACGATCTAGGTATCGAATGGGTAGAGGCAATGCTTAAGAAAAATGGAGCCTCAGTAGCCGAAATCTTTCTGGTAACTGAATTACTTGACCTTGTATTATTTAATAATTTTTTTATGTTTGGGAACGACTTCTATTTACAAAAAGTGGGGGTTGCTATGGGTTCCCCTTGTGGAGCCAGTATAGTGAACCTAGTTATGGCCCACTGGAAATCAGAATTTGTGCTTAAAAATGACAGTCTGAGGGACTCCCTGGTTTACTACACATGTTACCTTGACGATATTTTTATTTTATTAAAAGGCGACGTGGGCATTAGTAGGAATGTGCTAGAATACTTTAATCGAACAACACAATTCCTGCAATTCACATCTACATTTGACACGGAGACAATAGCCTACTTAGACATCTGGCTAGCCAAAAATCGTGAAATGAGCTGTTTCGTAGCTAAGATACATAGCAAAAGTACATATTCTAATACATTCCTACATTTTTCTAGCTGTCACCCTTTTCACCAGAAACGGTCAGTCATCAAAGGCCAATTAGTGAGGGCCTCACGCATGGTTAGCCAGGATGAAGAATTCATAGATGAATGTCATTTTTTGAAAAATATGTTTGTACATCGTGGATACCCTGAAACCCTCCTGGATAGTTTAATAGACGAAGTCAGAACCAAGAGATCTAACCACACATACACACCTATTTTAAGAGTCAAGTGTACAACATCTGAACAGGTCGGTGAACTAAATTCAGTGACCATAGATAGTAGCATAAACCAGAATCCTGTAGTCATCAAAGACTTTAGGTCAAGTTTTTATTACTACATATACTATACATAGTCATTTCTGTATTGAGATTCTTCTAAAAACTGGGAACGTTTTAAAACTAACCCAAATATTTACAACAAAATAGGTGATTCTCCCAGAGTAATCTTTAGAAAAGGTAAGAATTTAAAGTAATTACTAGAACAACAACATTCTATCAACCCTCAAACTACAGGGATGAATAAATGTCAAAACTGCAACTTTTGTAAGTTTGTAGAGGTAACCAACTCTTTTACCATCAATGGTACACGATATAAACTAAAAGCACGGTTTAATTGTAACTCTAGACTAGTTGTGTACTTGGCTAGGTGCCAATTTTGCCCTGCGTTTTATATTGGCAAAATGGAGCGTAGGCTCCGTGAAAGAATATACGAACACCAATATGCTATAGGCAAGTGCAGAATAGATAATGCCCTAGCTAAGCACATTCACTTTAATAGAGAACACAAATTTAGGTTTATGGCCATCAACCAAGTTATGCAGGACATCAGAGGTGGCCCCACACCTCTGCAGCTTGAAGAACTTGAGTTAGTTTGGAAGATCAAGTTGAATGCCTACAATCATCCAGGTTTAAATGAAACCTGTTCTATTAGTAATATTCTAAAACTGAAAAGTTTGCAGAGATGAAGTAGTAATAGTCATGCATTTTTATTGTTCTGTTTTACACATTGTTTATTCACATTTAATTAGTGATCAATCGTGTGTTTTAAGCTATTTTTAGTTACACCTGATCATAAGAACAGTAATTTAATAACACGTTCAGTATTGTTTTTATTCAGAGTAAGCTGCTAATTGTAAGGTTGTTCAGTTATTTATTTATTTTTAATTTTCGTTTGTTACTAATTTGTCTGTGACACTTAGTACAAGAGAGTTGCCTCCCAGTATTGCGTTTGCCTTTAAGAAGTTGAAGGCATGTGTAATGTTGTAACTTGATTGGTTACTAAGACCATATGTTTTTATAAAACACAGATTTGAATTTATTTTTTTGTTTCTGAAGAAGTCTGCTTGTCTGGCAAACGAAAAGCGCTTAAAACAAAAACTACCTGTGCATCATTAAACTACTTGGTTTTACTTCGACAGCTTGCCGTGGCAGAGTTTTCTTCTGTACTCCACTTGTCACTTGTCTGGAGCTGGATTTGGAGTTGGCTACTTTTACAGTCTGGGTTCTGTCAGTAAGTCAGTTGGCAACCCATCGAGTGACATAGGGATTTATGCCCAGCTTAGTAAGTTTATCTATGATTCCAGAGTGGGGGATGGTGTTGAAGGTCTTGGCGAGGTCAAGATAGGCTGTGTGGACTGCCTTACCCTTGTCCACAGCTCTGGAGACTGATTTGAAGAAGTCAATCAGGATCAGGAGACAAGATCGACCCTTCAACTTCCCCCAAAATGCCCATCCTGTCAGGTGTTATTGCTTGCTTACTTCGGCACCAGGTTAGGACTAGGCCATAACCAATACTGTCACTGATGGAATGACAGTAAGATGAAAAAGTAGCACTTCAGCTGCCTGAAGGTCTTCTCTCTCATACAGCATAATGTCTGATGAATGGAAGGTTTGATATTTAGAAGGCAGTGAGGCAGAAATCATACAAAAGAAAAAATAGGTTGGACCCACTGCATATTGAGCACAGAATAGGCAAACTGAATGTTTAGGCTGGCCATGAGATTAGCCATTAACATGAAAATCTGTTTCATAGTGTGTATTATATGAGCGACATATGAGGCTAATTTACACATATGTGGTTTGGCTGTATAAATGTGGTGTATGCATGTACATCATACCCCTAAAATTATTTGTTCAAAATTTTTGGACAAAGCCAAAAATAATTGGGGAGGAGGAGCAAAGGGCCAAAATCAGGGACAGATTTTTAAATATTGATGTTATCAATTTAGAAAGTTGTTAGTGTAACATGTTTTGTATCCATATGCATTTTCCAAAAGATATTAAGTTTGAAACTGAAATGTCTGTCATTATTTATTGACTGCAGTTCTCCATGATTTGCCAGAAAAACACATATTTTATGAAGAATACACCAAAATTATGAGGCAAAATCTGGAACTTTTGCAAAATTCTGTGCAGCTGAGAGGTATGATTGATGAATATACATGTATATAAATATGTATATATATATATATATATATATATATATATATATATATATATATGTGTGTGTGTATATATATATATATATATATATATATATATATATATGTGTGTGTGTGTGTGTATATATATATATATATATGTGTGTGTGTGTGTGTGTGTGTGTACATGTATGAACATATACATTTGTGTAATATATGTCTCTATGCATGTCTAGAACTCTACAGATACATTTTTAGACTGTTTCTGCTTGTGAGCCTGTGTGTGCACGTGTGTGTGTGAGATAACTTTCAATGTGCATCTTTAATTCCCAGCACTTCCCTGATTCCCTCATAAAATGTGAGGTTTTCTGGGAAATTTTGAGATTTGCTTCTGCTGATTTAACTATAGATGGTGGAGTTTCAGACATTATATCCTTCACAGAATACACATTAATCTAAAACCTGCCACTCTAGAACTTTCTTTGTATAAAAGAGCAAAAAACACAAAATCTGTCCCCGATTTTGGCTCTTTAATTTTTCAGTACTGTTTGGCTTTGTCGCTGATTCTTCAGCTAAGGAATTAAGAGCTCTGTGTTTGTGTGTTTGCATGTGTTTGGGAGTGTACATGTGTCTATGCAATGTATGCATGTCTGAGAAGTATATATATATGTGAATTTTAATCTGCCAAAGTCAAAGCAAACTTTATTGTCATACAGATCAACATAGAGGAAAAATTGCGCATAACTTCACAAAATTTTGATACTCAGGCTCAAACCATAAAAATTACAGTTTACAGATGGAAGATAGATTAAATTAATAATAATTTAAAAATACTAAAAGTTGAACTCAAAATAAGATACTAAAAACAACTAGAGAAAAAAAATTGAAAGCTTTATACAGCAGAAACAAAAACGAATACAACAACAGGAGCAGGCTTAGTAGAAATATAAGTCTATATAACAAACAGTACTATAAATAAATAAAGAGGCACACATGTAAAAAAAAAAAAAAAAAAAAAGTACCCACTACCAATATATGCTATAAACGTACAGTTTACAGTTTTCATAGTGCAGATAGAGATGTGTAAAGTAAGCTATGTAGAGAGTTATGTAAATAACAATGACATATTGCACATAAATTATATTTAGCAGGTTAGGCTATGGGTTTGTTGGTCAGCAGTCTAATAGCATGTGGGAAGAAGCTGCTATGGAATCTGGATGTCCTGCATCTAATGCTTCTGTAGTGCTTCCTTGTTGGCAGGAGTTTGAACAGTCCATAGGCCGGATGGTGTATATCCCTCAAAAGTTTTCAGACTCTACCATAGCATCTATTTGAATATATGTCCTGTAGGGATTGAAGGTTGGAGCCAATGATTTTTGTGTCCTGTTTAATGATCTTATCCAGTACCTTCTGATCAACTTGAGAGCAATTTCCATACCAGACAATGATGTTTGTTAGTACACTCTCAATCGTGGCTCTGTAGATGGTAGGTAGGACCTGTGAGGGGGGGGGTAGCTCTGGGAAGTCTCCTAAGGAAGTGGAGACATTGTTGGGCTTTCTTTATAATGTAGGAAGTGTTTGTGGCCCAACTTAGGTCTTGAGAGATATGTACCCCTAGGAATTTGTTGCTATTTATTCTCTCCACTGCTGCACCACTGATGATGATAGGGGTGTGTGGCTTATTTTCCTTCCTAAAATCAATGATGATTTCTTTGGTTTTCCCAACATTTAGTGCTAAGTTGTCAGTACACCAATGAACGAGTTGGATCACCTCCTCCCTGTAGGTCCCCTCATCTTCCTTCTTGATAAGGCTGATTACTGTGGTGTCATCTGCAAATTTGATGATTCTGTTTGACTGATGCATAGCTGTGCAGTCATGTGTTAGAACTGTGAAAATAAGTGAAATGAGTACACAACTTTGTGGGATCCCAGTGTTTAGGGTGATGCTGTTTGAGTTATGTTTTCCAGCTCAAACCGTTTGTGGCCTTTCAGTCAGGAAGTCGAGGATCCAGTTGCATATTTTGTTTTCTATGCCTAGATTACTCAGTTTAGACAGTAGCTGCTGTCGAATTACTGTACTGAAGGCAGAGCTGAAGTCTATGAACAGCATGCGTACATAACAGTCAGTTTGTGAGTATGTTTTAAACTTTATTGCTGCATACGAATCTCATAAGTGGGAAGATTACTTTGAATAGTATTTTTTTATTTATACATTTATTTGTTCTTTTAGTAACAGGATGTCAGTTAGAAATCTGCATGCTCAGAATGAGGTGGGCTTAGAGCAGCTAAGTACTGCAAAAAAATGTTTGCCATGTAGAAGTAAAACTCAATCTAGAATTAGGAGAGAAAATACTATACAGCAAAAATTTACAGGCTTAATGTTGTACAACCCGTGATAAAAAAGAAATCTCAGGTAGTAAATACAATGCCTTAAGGTCAGGGCTCCATAGACAGGAGCAAACTATATCATTAAGTTAGGTGCTGAATTCTGATAGATTATGTAAATCTCTAAAATCGATCTTAACCTCATCTGAAATAGTGCCTTGTATTTTAGGATGATTATAATAAACTATTGTAATACAGACCAGTGCCAATGCAGTATGTGTTACATGTATACATGTAATTCCAATACCCCTTTTATCTACACTATGCTTTCATGTGTCATTTTGCCAATAAAGGTTAGAGAATTAAAATATTTTGCCAAAAGAGCTCAGCTCATCACTCATAATGAATAAACAGGCATTAAGAATCTCGGTTTGGGTGAACCCATGAATATTAATCCATATTCTTCAGAGATTAGAATAAATAGTTTTATGTCTTTTCCAGTGAGTGGAAGTCTGTAGCTACATGCAGCTCAGAGGACAATTCTTGGATCACAGCCAGTGGTTATTAAAAGTTTCTGCTGACTTTCTGGATGTTATCCAGTTTACAAAAAGAATATCTAGTACAGGGATAGTTTCATAATAGCACATAACAAGTTGGAATGTCAGCATTTCAGAACAGTGGGTCGGTCGCCTGTTCTGCAATGTTCTGCATCAAGCTAGGCTTTGCACTGAAGACAGGTCTGGGCATCTAAACTGATTTTACAGTTCTTTAGCACTTTCTAAGGGCTGTTCATCTGAGTAACTCTGCATGTAACCCAAGCAAACTTTGTTTTGTGTTTCATTCCTGATAATTTCCTTTCACTTGATGTCAGAGTGCAAAACAGTGTGCCAGACAAACAAATGAATGTATGTATGTATACATGGCTTAGCATGTATATCTGCACCTCTATAAATGTGTACAGATATGTATGCACACAGAAATACACAGTTGTGATTGGTGAAAAAAAATGCAGAATAAGATGAGAGTTGGTTGAGGTGGTTATGAAGGCCCACATGAAAATCTGATAATGAAATGTATATCTTATGTGACATATCCACAGCCATTTTCTAATTTAATGCCAGCCCTATTTAGTTCTTTAGATGTCCAATATTTCATTACAATCCAAGGAATGTATCATTTATTTAAGAAGATACTTCTGAAACTCACATGAAAAAAATACTGGACACTTATTCAGAAGGACAATCTGGATGTCAGTTTCTGTTTGTATACAATAATAATTGCAGGGGAAAAAAACAGCAGCACGTGCAAATCTGTGTTCTTCGAGTCTAAGAGGCAAATAAATATAACAGTTATTGCTATGAAACGCAGAGTAAAAATACATACCTTGCATTTCAAGCTTCTCTCGCACAATATAATGAGGAGTATACGAACTAAATTTCATCTGATATTCTAACCAAAGTATACATTATCATACCTGTAAAAACAGAACCAAAGCATTTTCAATCAGACCTCTGCAAACAGCAAAATGTTGTAAGTGCATTTGTATATGTGCAGTGGAAAAGCTACAAGTACATTAGTGTACTTGAAAGGTTACGGCATGCCTCAAAAGTACAAATATGCAATTATGACCTCTATTCTACAATACTCCATATTTCTTGCAGCAGTAGTAAACTTCTTGATCACTTTTCTGGATCTCAAAGAACTAATATTGATAAATGAGACTTTATACTGAAATAAAACCATGAATGGATACAGTGCTGGAGAAATGGAAAGCAATGTGTATGTGTCTTATTTATGTTAATTAATGAAATAGAAAATTATCTCTAACAAAATATCAACATGTTTCGTTATACATTGTTAGGGAAAGAAAAGTATCAATACAACTTTATATCATTATGAACACAGAATAAGCTAAATGTACGTAGAAATAAACAGTTGAGGTAAGAAGTAACCAATAGCTAGTATTACGAATAGTATATCAAATGTTTCATAATGTAAATAAACAATTCCAAATGAAGCCAGTATACCATACATCAAGTTCAGGTTCATGATACAATTACTTTTCCCTGGACCTGCAAAAGAACTTTCATGGGGGGGGGGCTGTGCCTAATGGAATGGGTTGTCAAGAAGGAATTGACATAGGCATTCAAGAGGGCATGCCACAGGTAGTTAAAACAGTAAGTGGGAAAATAAGGATAGAGGGAAGGTAGAGTGCTACAGGTACTTAAAGGATACATTTGATAAGCCTGTTATCACTGAAACCACTTCATCTGCCTAATTCACTTGGGTGTGAATTCTGTTTACAAATGCCATAACCACTTTCAGCAATCATTAAGGTTGCCTTTTTCCCTACTCTTGTGTGACTAGTTATTTATTTATTTATTTATTCATTTATTGATTGGCATTTGTTTACTGGAATAGTCCACTTGGCCAAGCAGAGGCCATTTTCAGTGTAGGCCCAGGGAGAAAAGCTCCACAAGTAACACAAATACAATATCAAAAATATAAAGGATAAGCTAGTTTTTAAGAAGTACATTTAGATATACACAGCATGCAGGATAAGTTTGTTAAATTTCAGGACAGTTAAGAAGTGCAGGAGTGCAACTTATTAGATCTTTAGCAAATATAATTCAGTTAACATAATAGAATAGGTACATTATCAGTTACTAACACTCATTCATAGACAGGTAGTAAGCTTCGAGTATATTAAAGATTAATACCACACAGGAATACTGGGGCAAAGAGGAAAAATAGATGGAGTTAGAGGAATGCATAAATGAGAGATAAAGACAGGGTAAGAGATATAGGATAGGAGTGAAGGTAGGTTGTGGTAAAAGGTAAAGAAATGTTAGTGAGGAGTAGAGAGGTATACTCGAGGTGGGCTTAGAGTAATTTCTTGGTGGAAAGTGTGGACGTACTAGGTTAAGGGAGGAGGAGGCTGTGTACAATTACAGGTCCAGGTGGAGTAGAGGTGTTTATGAAGAGCAGCTTTTGGGCACTGTGAATATTTAGGGGAAGACTGTTTCAGGTTTGAGCTATTGCCCAGGAGTATAAGAGTTGGCCAGCTGGTAGCTTGGGTTTGTGGACTTGCAATAGGTGTTGTTTTTCTGATCTCAGTGACTTATTGGAATGGTATTGGGAGAATATGGCATTTAGGGCAGGGCAATCCTGAGGTTTAGCCAGTGTTTTGTGTGTGATAGTTAGCTGGAGATAAGTGAGGTAGTGGGGAAGTTCAAGCCAGTTTAGTGTTTTTAGGGGTATGCAGCGGCATGTGGAAAGAAGAGTGTTAGTTGCTAGTGACTAAGGAGTTATTACATGGAGAGGGACTGGATGGTCTCCCCCCACATGGAAGGTATAGTGTGGCTAGCCCCCCCGAAAAAAAAAAAAAGTATTTTTGGAAATTTTTATTCATGTCAATAGTATTCTCATTAACTGCATTCAGTAAAATGACACAATTCTATTGTCTCCCTTCAGCCTGCAAGCAAAGGTACTGGAATATTAACAGAATCTAGTAGAAACAAGGATGCTAGAACTGAATTTTAGATATAATAAAGGAGTTTTTCCACTGATGCAATGTACCGATATGTATCCCTTGCAACACTCCTATTTGGTGTTCCACCTATTTGTAAGTGACTATAATTATGATCACTTAATGACATCTTGAAAACTATCATTTTCAAGGTAGGAACAAATTATTAGGTTGCTACAATATGTATACACACAGTGGATGACTGCTATCTTTGAATGAACAGTTTGACAGTTCTCTAACTGCGAGTCAAAAGAATCATGGTTTTGTGAACTGTAAAACAGTTTTATTTCTTTCATTAGTGTCTCTTATAAGTTGGCAGCCAAGGTAGCTGTTCCATCAACCTTACCCATCTTATGGCTTCATACAAGATAAATAAAATGAAAGATAAATATTTTCAAAATAAATGGAGTTTAAAATGCTATTAATTCAACTGTGCTAATGTGCTTTATGAGAGTGCATAACTTTCTGAACTCATTCACCTACTACTCTTCCATTTACTAGAGGGTCTGATTCTCACACAACCAATATGTTTTAAATCAGTTACAGACTTTCCCTCTAATACCTACTATATAAAGTGCACTATATGCATCCATCACAAATGCCACACATGATCTATTCCTTTTAGTATTACATTTTAGCAAAGTAATTTCAGTTGCTCTTTATTATCAAGTCTTGAGGTATATTCAAGTCCATCTTAAAGAGAGTTTCTAACTTCCCACGATGTGACAACAGGTGACTTTAGCAGCACTCACATTTCACACCATTCCAAGCTGTGATAAATTAATAGCATTATTTGATACATAAATATATATGTAAAACTCTAACTTGTGGCAAAGAGGCTGTGAATTTTGTTTTTTAGGATCAACTTTATTTTTCATCACAGGTGAATTATGTACATGTAAATATGGCAGATGGGTGGGAACTCTTGGTGATGATACCTTAAATCTATAAAGGAGGAGAGACTGACGTTTATTTTTGCAATAAAATACAACAGTGCGTGGGTCATGTTGGCTTTATGCAAGGGTCACAGTACAGTTTAGTCACAATAATAAAGGGAGAGTAACCAAACTTCCTTCATTAATCATTAATACCAACTTAGCACACAATCAGAAATAGTTTATTGACATTATATAATGATTTTAAGGTTTACATGCAAAAGAAAACTACAGACATATCTCTTAGGGTAACAGTGTTGTTAGCTCTGAATATTTCTTATAGGTTCATAGGCTGGTACTAGGCTATCAGCCCTAGGGCCTATACAAGCCTAGCCATAACAATTCCCTGGCTATTTCTTCCCACACTATTTACTTCCCTGGACCCCTGTCTAGCAGGGCGACTGACGTGATCCCCGGGGTGAATTTCCTTTCTCCCATCCAATCGTCAAGGTTCCTTTTGAAGAGGGCCAAAGAGGCACTCTGCTTGACATGTATGGGCGATCTATTCAGGAGTCTGGGGTGTCTCTGGGTCAGGAACCTATCCCTCCAGCATACTTTGTTTATTGTGATGACAAGGTTTAGATCCCTGGAGCATGTGGCTCTGAGGGATTGGGATTTCTTTAAATGTAGCATGTCCAACAGCTCTGGGTTTGACATGGCCTTGTATGTTAAGCAGAGATCACCTCTGAGCAGACAATATGCAACAGAGTATAACTGGAGTTTTTTAAGGCGGTCAGAGGAGGGCATCTGCTTTAGGCCTCTGATTCTTTTAGTGAGGTATTTCTGCGGCCTTTCTAGTTGTTGCAGATGTCTTGAGAGGTACATACCAAACGGGCATCTCATTAAAACTTAATAATATAGTCATTTTTCTTGCTACCTCATTTAAGACACTGCTGCTTTTCAAAATCTATTAAAAGTAATGTTGTACTACTAAGAGATTTTTCCATCAGATTATGAAATAAGGCTGTTAGAAATTTAGGACATTTTTACTTCATCTATTTTTGATGATTAATTCTGAAACTAAAGGTTTTTTTCAAAACTACTGCAGACTAGCTAAGCTGCCAGAAAATATTTAATCTAGTCAGGTTCTTAAGTTGACAGCTTTTAATATGCAATGCTTTCAGTGAAAGCTTTCTCACAAGGTAGCTGTGTTTTTCAAAGACACTGTGGTACTGGTCATGTTATATGTCAGAATCAAGCTTGTCCAAAGGATGTTATCCCAGAACTCCTTTCCAAACACAGTAAACACACTAACAACTCCAACTCATGTCAGATTGAACACAATAAATTATAATAAGCTAGGGCATTCAAATAACCAGCATGAATGGGCAAGTGTGACAGACCCTTCAACACCAATATACAACCATAACCCTGGCAGCATTAGCATATCACTCGCTAACAGTATCCAACACCCATGAGGAGCAATGTATACCACCACTCACTCTATATTCCAGCAAGTAAGGAAGGAAGGGCTGCTCCTAATGTTAGTGTCAAAGAGTCTGATGCCTCCCTATGACAGCCTTATGTACCTAAGAAACTTGTTTTCATTTCTCTGACTACCTCACCTCCTCTCCTGAACCTGTCTTGCGAGGTTAGAATTCATCTTCCAGAACTTACTTCTCCGCCTCCCCCTTTCATATTTGGCCAATACTGCAGCAATCAGCTACTGTTTCCTCCTCCCCTCTGGGTTGGAGTTCAGGAATAAAAGTTTGCTTAGCAAACTACCTTTGGATTCACTAAACAATGTTTACCTTTCATTGTGCCCAAACTTTTCAATTTACTCATGGATGGTAATTATAGGCTCATAGGTAGGTACCAGGCTATCTGCCTGAAGGCATTTATAAGCCTAGCCAGAATGTGTTGACTTTCACCGCCCCCTTAGATTAGTTCCCAGTGCCTCTGTCCAGCAGAGCCACTGAAGTGATCCCCAGGGTAAACTTTTTGTTTCCCATCCACTCGTCAAGGCTTCTCTTGAAGTGCGTTAGTGAGCTCTGCCTAATGTAGATTGGAATCTTGTTCCAAAGCATGGGAAATCTCTGGGACAGGAATCTATCCCTCCAGCACATCCTATTTATTGTTGTGGTGAGGTTTAGATCCCTAGAGCGTGTGGCTCGAGGGGATATGATTTTCTTTAGGTGGAGCATGTCCATCAATTCTGGGTTGGACATGGCCTTGTATGTCAGGCAGAGATCACCTCTGAGTAGGTGGTATGCAATCGAGTTCAGCTGGAGTTTCTTCAGTCGAGCTGCATAGGTTATCTGTTTGAGGCCAGTGATCCTCTTGGTGAGGTACTTCTGTGGTTTTTCCAGCTGTTGCAGGTGTCTTTTAAGGTACATCCCAAATGGAACGTTGTATTCTATGATGGGTCTGATGAGTGATGAGTAGAGGGGCAGAATGACCTCTTTTGATCTGGATGTGAACCCTTTTGTGATTAGGTGGGCCACATAGAAGGATGTTCTAACCACTTTGGCAATGTGATTATCAAAGGAGAGATTACTGTCTACTTAGGTTCCCAGATCCCTTATTGCATCTTCTGTATTTAGGGGACTACCACCTATGTGGTAGTTTGTGGGTACTATGTTTTTTCCAAAGGGGATGACTATGCACTTTTTTGCATTTAGCTTGAGGCCATGATTTTGACACCAGGTATCTGTCTCAGTGAGACCCTTTTGGAGGATGTCTGTGTCAGCCAGAGAGTCAGTTATAGCCCCTAGTTTGAAGTTGTCTGCGAACTTGGTCAGCCATAGTCCTCCTGTGCTTGCCTGTACCTCTGAGAAGTATATGCAAAACAGGAGGGGACTGAGCCCTGGGGAACATCACTTGTAACTGGTTTAGAGTCGGACCTAGCTCCCGCAACTCTCACCATGTGGGTTCTGTCTGTGAGCCAGTTGGCAACCCATCTTGTGACATAGGGGCTTATGTTCAGGCTAGTGAGCTTGTCTATAATACCAGAATGGGGAATGGTGTTGAAGGCCTTTGTAAGGTCTAGGTAGGCTGTGTGTACCACCTTTCCCTCATCTATAGCCTTGGTAACTGTCTCAAAGAAGTCCACCAGGTTTAGGAGGCATGATCTGCCCTTAACAAAGCTGAACTGGGTAGGGTCCAGTGTTTGGAGGTTCCCAATGTCTCTGTTAATGAGTTTCATGATGATGCACTCCATAGCCTTGTAGACCAAGCTAGTTAGGCTTATAGGGCAATAGTTCCCAGGGTCTGTTGTGGCTCCACCTTTGTGGAGTGGAATAACCGTTGCTGTGCACCACTCTATGGGTACGTAGCCTGTGGAGAGGCTGAGTTTGAACAGTGTGTTTAGGTGAGGGGTTAGTTCATCTTTGAGCTCATGTAGGACACAGCCTGGGACACCGTCTGGTCCCATTGACACTGTTTTTGGCTTTGGAGAGGACTGTTTTAACCTGAGTGTCTATGATTTCAGGGGCTCACTGAACCTGTCTGCCAAGATGTTGGCGATATTGGTCGGTTCAGTGTATTTTGTGCCATTCTGCACTAACTCCGAGCAGATCTGAGCATTGCCACTTAGATTCTTGACATAGCTAAAGAATAAAAGCCAGCAACTGTGAGCTGTGTAACTAATTTTAATTAGTAAATAAAAATAAAAAAACACAAGAATGAACAGATCGGTTTCGGCTATAGTATTGACCTAGCCTTCATAAAGGCTAGGTCAACAACATAGCCAAAACTGGTCTGTTCATTCTTGTGTTTTTTTATTTTTATTTACTAATTAAAATTAGTTACACAGCTCACAGTTGCTGGCTTTTGTTTTTTGTCTACCAGGTTATTTTGAGCCGTGCAATCACTTCCATGCAGGGGAATTCTTTTCAATAGCAAAAAGAATGCCTTATGGTTATGTTTGGAGTCTTTGGCAATTTATCTTTCAAAGCTAGCCTTGGATGATTTTATAAGGGATCATAGTTTCTTGCTGATACTGCTCTGGGATGTCTTCCCTTCTTGGGATTTTAATCTTTTCTGTACTAGTTTCCTCCTCCCGTTGTATAGCTTGTTTATGGCAGGGGTCCACCAGACTGGTTTCTTTTTCTTGGAGGAGTGAGTCTTGGTTTTGCTTGGGATAGCATGATCCATGCATTCTTGTAGGTGCCCATAGAATGCATTAGTAAAGGATTTTGCAGCTTGGACAGCATTATCCTTTAGCATGGGGGCTTTTTTGAAACTTTCCACCTCGGTCTTAAGTAACGTGAAGTTTGCTTTTGAAATGTTTTTCACTGTGATTTCCTTGACAGGGGGTAGGGGCAGAATGTGGATATCCAGAGTGATTTGTTTATGGTCAGATCTAACCAGTGAGGGGTTGACCTCCGGTGTGGAACACCGGTCGCCCATGTTGGTGATGACCAGGTCCAATATGTTGTCACCTCTGGTGGGAGTGCTGACCAGTTGATCCAGGGCATTTGAGTTTATAAACTCTAGGAAATGTTAGGTAAGGGAGTTAGTACTTGAGTAGTTTAAAGAAAAACAAGGGCAAGTTAAGTAAGAACTATAAAAGACTAGTTCTGGGTAAACTAACTACACAACAAATCAGTTCTGGTATAGCATCTCAATATGTTATTTATTTATTTGACATTTATTTACTGGGAAGGTCCGACTGAACAAAAAGCCCATTTTCAGAGGAGGCCTTGGGAGAAAAGCTCCAATATATAAACTAACAATCACACATTATTTACAACACATCTTGGGATATGGAGAAAACATGTGCTTTAATTTCCAATGAAAATGAAGAAAAGCATTACAATAAAGTCTTTAAACACTGAAAATCAAATAAATGACCATTTTATTTTAAAGCACTGAAAGTTTTGTTATCCTTCAGGTCCTGTTCCTTTTATTCAATTTGTTTCATCAAAGTCTGGAGTAGTTTTGTTGTGGCGATTCTCAGGATGGATCTAAGATTTACAAAGTACAGTAGTTGAAAGTTCCAAGGAGAGGCATACTATACATAAAAGTAAACATTTTGGTTGACAAGCATTTACATACAGTGGACAATAGAGACTTAAGAATTTTATATGTTAGGTTACATGGTCTAGTTAGAGATGGCATCTGCAGTATATATACAAACACTGTCTAAGATATTGCTGAGGAGTTGAGTCCTGTTGAACAGTTAATTGCATGAGGTGTAAAAAAGAAGAAATTAGAAGGGAGAAAGTGAGAGCAGCAAGTTGATAAAGTATAGAGCAGAGAAATGTATTGGGTAAGGCTGGGCAGGAGGCACTGAGGGACAGTGTCAGGACTGCGTCTGATATGGGAGCAGTGTGTATAGGATGCACGCAGATGGGAGAGCAAGTAGAGGTGTGCAGGGGAGAGGAATGAGGAGCAGTTAGTCTGGTGTGGTAGATTAGAGTAGGACACTGACAGTATGTAAGTATAACCAAAATCAACAGAGGAGACAAGAGACATTTTGATGTGAGAGTTTCAGTGTAAGATGGTGGTTATTCAGCCAGGATATGAGCATGAGCAGAACCAGGAGTCAGCTAAGTGAGTTTTGAGAAGTTTTTTTTGAACTATGAAACAAATTCTAATATACCTGTGATGCTAGATCTTTTGTTTTCAAATATGCCATGCAACGTCCTCCTTCCCTAACATAAACAGTTAACTATACGGCACACCTGCTACTGTCATTGCATTTCTCTGACACTTTTAAGTCATATTCTGTTCTAACAAATGCTTGTTAGTATTCAAAACCTGTTAAGTTAGTTTCTTGTCCATCACTGGCATTTTCTGTTTACACAATTTCCCCAAGTGCTCCGGATTGTGCGGAATGCTCCGCATTTGCGATCGATTAAGTCCACTGTTCTGCTGTTCCGTAATGAGCAACCATTGATCCGCTTTGTGACTTTTGACTGGCTTGTATATCACAGTTACAGCCAAACGGCATTGCAATATACAAGCCAGTCAAGTCATTTACATCTTTAAGAAAGCAAGTGAACTTTTTTGTGCCTGACAATGCAGTTCTCCCTCCCCTTACATGCTCAGTGCTGCCCTCCCTGCTGCTTGCGTTCCATTCAGGAAAACCTACTCTGATGGCTAAGGGAACACCCCTTTTTTAATGCATACTCAGATGTCAGGGAACTAGTTTTATTGGATGTGAGCAAGTACACTCTGTGTAAGCATTCTACAAAAAACAAAAGCTACACTCTCAAGCTACTACAAACCACCATAACCAAATGCAAAACAATGGCCAAAGGAGCATTAACTAAAAATTATCGTAAGTTAGGAGACTCAATGGTTTTCTTAAAGTTGGGCAGTGGGAAACCTAGACTGTGTAGGTGCAAAGAGCTGAAGAAGTTAATTATCAATAAGGGGGAAAATCTGTAGCTTTTATAAGTGGAAGAGTGCTATGTTAGTCTCCATAGTGGAGACTGATGGTGGCTTTAGCTGCATTATAAATCAAAAATAAAAACTAATAAAAATGTGGAATAAAAACGGAAATCAAAAGATTTTGAAACTGCCCTAAAACTAACTGAAAAATAATGAAGCTAACCATAACGGAAATAAAGGGAAAACCAGAGTGAAAGTGTTGTATTAAGTACTGTTTTAAGAAACACAAAGTGGTGCGAGCCTCTGGTTATTGACTTTTCAGATTAAGCAAGGATTGATTTTGGAGATCTGTTGTCAGCCTGTCTAGCTTGGTCAAATTCTTGAAAGTTCTAGAGTTCAGAATGTTCAGCCTGCGTGTGATGGTTACTGTAGAACTAAAGGTTACTTGCCTATGTATTCCCGCAGTAACCACAGGTAGTTTTTCAGATTCAAAGTAAGGGGTTGCTACCAATTTACATCTTTGCCCATTGGTTTAGCTACTTCACCCGGGGTGTTTCAGAAATGGATGACACTGGTCATAGCCCAATGCAGAACTAAGGGCATTCGTATTTATCCCAACACATATAACTGCTTTATTGAGGCCAGTCTCATGAGTAAGTAGAAAGGGCACTAGCTTATACTTTAACTTGCTTTTGGAATATTGGACTGTCTCTGAACCTGCCCATATCCAGTGTAATACTTAGAAGTGTATTCTTTTTAATGGAAGCATTGTTGAATACAGTCAGTCTAAAGGTGTTTCTCCTTAAGGACAGGGTGGAATTCCTACCTTTGTTCTTACAAGATAAGACCAAGAGGAGACATATTTCAGTAAGGAAAATCCAAAGGGTACTAGAATACATGGCTTCAACCATTTTCATAGTGTCTAGCAACGTTGCATATTAGTGAGATGCAGTGGTAACTGTGGAGAGCATGGTGCCATCAGTCTTTGGAAGAGAGCATTCCCTTGCTTCCTTACATAAAACAAGAAATGGTAAGTGGAGTCGCCACTCGTGTCCCAAAAAACATATCATCAACAAGGAAATGATGTTGGTGATACTGGCATTCAGGACTTTCAGACCAATCTAGGGTCTGCCATTGCCTAAAACAACTGAATTCTTTCGAGCTGCCTTTTTAACTGGGGAAAATGTGGAGGGGTTGGAAAAGCAGGTGCTGAACAGAATGTTTTTAATAATTGCACTTGAATACCTTTGTGTAACTATTTGCTACTGACTATATTGCATTTTATCAATGGTTTCTGCTGACTTTGTTTTATTTGACATGTGTCATATTGAATTTTAAAAATATACAGTATTCACTCACTTAGTACTTCTGGCAGAATGCCCACTTCAACCAGGTCCCATGGAAATGGTGCGTTTTCGCACAGTGCAAAAATAGGGTGTTCTACATTTTGGCTGTTTGTCACACATTGCTAGGGTCTGTGTTCCATATTGGCCTCATAAGAGGTTGAGACCTATGGTCCCCTTCTTAGCTTACATTCTTTACATAAAGCTTCCTCATATCATGTTTGTTCTTACCAGGTGCTGTATTGGTTGTCAGTAAGTGAAAACTGTATTTTTCAGAAGTCTCTGAACACAGGAGTGCTATAAAGTTGCATGGTAGTGGGTACATTTTAAAGAGTGATGTGAGTGATAGAAATTCTCACAGTAAAGGGAACATAGCTTGGAAATAATCCACTAAAAGGCAGCTATCTGAAAATCATGAAGTTTAGCAATTTCTAGGACTGACATAAAATAATCATTTGAAACAAAGTAGCATGGAAAGGTAAGTATACAACGGATCAGTAAAGCTTGCAAGGAAAACAGCACTTAAAGTGATAGCTGAGTTAGGCCTGCAATCTCCTTATCATATTTTAGGGTCTATATTATATTCTCAAAAGCTGACAATGTCGAATCTGACACATTGTCGACACGAGAATATTGAACGCTCAGAATCTCAAGTTTGTAAAAGGAAATCTCGGTAAAGGGAGATTTCCATTTACTGCAATGTAGTGCAGTCTTGGAGTTGGTATATTTAAGTAGCGGGGTGTGGGGGTACTTTTTTCTTTTCTTTTTTTTGTCTTTTTATAAGGTCGATGTTTGAAGACATCGACCATATGTTGTTCAATGTTTTCAAACGTCGATCTTATAATACAGACCCATATTTTATTTAACTTTAACAGTTCACTGACAGGCAGTTCAGAAAAAAATAAATAAATAACAGCAGTCCAAACGAGTTAACTAATTTCCTATAAAAACAAATATCACCCAAACTTTCATAAACTACAGTTTATGCAAATACTATCTGTGATTTGTTAGCTTGAATGTATACAGTTTTTCCATCACCCAGGTATGTTTTTCTCCAAACTGCCAAAGAACTGTATGAGTAATGAACAAATTATTCTTTGCCAAGCAGCTGAGTGAGAAACAACCAATGTGTGAGACAGTGATATACCTTAGAAGGAGACAAATAATGTGTGTTGTTTTAACACGGATTATTTCAATGGTATCTTTAGGAATGCATGACATCTAGTCTGGTGTTATTAAGTACTTACATAAATGTTAAATCAGAAGTGTTTTGTCAGTAATAACATCGCACAAACACAGCATTAATAGCTAGACCTATTCTGATACAGGTCTATATTTCACTAGCATGTTTTTGCAAGTAAAAAACAACCTGCTTTACATGCCTGGATTAATATTGTCACTTATTTTCTTTCTTTTCTGTTTGAATGATGTTTTTACTTTTGTTGTTACACTGACATCAACACACCTAGTCTGCATGAAAAACATGAGTTGCAATTATTATTATGCAACTAACATTTTTCTATAGAGCATTTATATCTAAAGTGAAAAATAACACCTTCTGCTGCCTAATATTTTTACGTATTACTCTTGTATGCTTTCATGGCTCATGTACTCTTAAAAGTCTATAAAAAAAATTTGTATGAAATATTTTTAGAAATTCCAGAAGAAACAAAGTAAAGTTTGCAAAAACAGTAGGGTTTGCAAAATTAGGTCAAGAATACCGAGCAAAATTACTCAAGAGATCAGATCCCTTACCACTATAAGAGATTTCAGTACATCTCTCAAGGATCGTATTAAAAGCATATCTCAAGGTCACTGTTTTGACAATCACTTTTAATCTTGTGTCAGAATCCATTTTACAAAGAGCACATATGTTATTTCCCTTTAATTCTTGTATTTTTCATAAATTCATTCATATTTATTATAGCCTTCACCTTTTGACTTTACTTCTCATTTAATCATTCATTCACTCTATTCCTTATGCATCTTATGCACCTTATTTCTCATTGAAACATCTTTTTACCTCTTCCTAGACATCCCAGACCCACTCTCATCTTACCCTTTCAATCATTTTCTCCCACATTTTCTTTACTTAACCCTGTTTTACTCTGTACTGTCTCCTCCAGACCTCTCTTTCACATTGTTTCAGCCTTTCTTTCGTCCTGTTTACTATTCTCCATGACTCACTTTATTGTCTGTCTGGGCCCTTAGCCATGCATACTGCATTCATTTGTAATTTATTTATATTTGTTTAACAGGGTAGTTCACTGATCAATGGACCATTTGCAGGCATAGCACAGGTCAATAGGATCACATACAAAATTAATAAAAAATATTTACAGCTACAAGGATATGCTTAAAATAACACACACACACACACACACACACACACACACACACACACACACACACACACACACACACACACACACACACACACACATACTGTATATATTTAGAGATGGAAGAATATGCTACAAGATATAGTTCAAAAAGCAGTTTACGGTATCAAAACATGGATGGAAAAATGAAATCATGCTTAGCAGAATCTTTTGGATAATATTTAAGCATAATGAGTCTGATGGCTTTTTTTCAACAGGGATAGCAGCATAGACAGAGACATGAGAGTGAATGTGCTGCGGTGGTGGTGCTGCGGTAGCGTTGTTGCCTCACAGTAAGACGCTGTCTGGTTTTATTCTCAGCTAGAGCATCTTCTGTGTGGCAACATGCGTGAATGGGCGTACCTTCGTTGAAGGTTGTGTGTCAGGGCTGGCAACTCAGCATGTAAAAATCTATCTGCCAATCATTAGCGGACCAGAGTTCTGCTGTGGTTACCCCTAACCGGGAAAAGCCGAAAGACACAACAGGAATACGTGAGAGTGAATAGTTGCAGGAAAGGATACCGTGAGGAGAAGACAGAAAAATTGTAAGAGAAGCATGCAGGGGGATGAGAAGTAGAAAGTGGAGGGAAGTGTGAGAAATGTGAAGAGAATAGGGAGGTAGGATGAACGAGAGGCAGTAAGTGAAGGGATAACAAGATGAGATAAAGAAGAATAAAACAAGGAAAAAGGGGTGTGAGAGAGCTGCAGGGTTCATAAAATGTGACCTTTGTGAATGCAGCTGCACTTTGCTTGAGTGAAGATGTGTTCCTTTAGCTGCCATCTACAGTTAGTTTGGGAGCCCACTGAACACTGAAGGCATTATAAGAGATCTGAGGACGCAAGTTGACGGCTACCTCTCCTTCGACCACCACATTGCCACTCTGGTCAGAAAGTCCTTCTATGTGGCACATCTCATTACCAAGGGTTTTGCATCCAGGAAGAAAGAGGGCATCATCTCTCTCTGCTCTTCCCTCATTAGACCAATCATTGAGTATAATGCCCCATTTGGCAGGTACCGCACTAGACACCTGCAAAAGCTCAAGAGGCCACAGAAGTATCTCACGAAGAGGATCATAGGTATTAAACATGTCCTACACGGACAGACTCAAAAGACTCCAGCTATTCTCTGTCTCATATTGCCTACTTAGAGGCGATCTCTGCTTGATATCCCAATTCCTCCGCACCACACACTCCAGAGACTTCAACCTCATTATCACATTCAACAGAACATGCTGGAGGGGCAGGTTCCTCACCCAGAGACTGCCCATGCTCTGGAATAGACTTCCCCTACATGTCAAACAGAGCACCTTGCTGACCCTCTCCAAGAGAAATCTTGATGAGTTGATGGGTAAAAGAAAGTTCACCCTGGGGATCACTCCAGTGGTTCTACTTGGTGGAGGCCCTGGGAACTAATGTCGGGTGGCATGATGCTAGGGCACTTCTATGGGTTAGGCTTGTAAATGCTCCAGGGCCATTAGCCTAGTACACACCTATGAACCTATTTGTGGCTATTGTCATGCATTCTGCTCTAGTCTTTAAAACTAGATGATCTATGTTTTGCTTCCTGGGCCTGAGTCATGTCTAAAAAATGTCTTTGGACCAATGTACTTACCTGGTTAACAAATATAAGATAAATAAATAGATAGGTTTGCACTCCCAGTAAAACAGTCATAACCCAGTCTAAATATTAAAGCTAACATGATGTATATAGCATAGCCTGACACAAAATGTGAAGTGAAGCTGTAGAACAGCAATCAGGTAAAGTGTGATAAAATCCAAAAAAGCTTCTCTCCACAGATTTCCACTGAAGAAGGGCTGTTTACTTATTTAAACTTCTCTGGTAAAATGTTCAATTAAATTAATATTTCACTGCCATTCACAATTCTGAGCCATGGAGATAAATATATTGCACCAGGGGCAGTCTTAACAACTGCAAGGCCCAATTGGGACCATTTTGTCAGGGCCCCCCAACTATCCCTTCCACATATTACCCTAAACTCCTGTCCACCTGCTAGCCTTCTGAACTTACAACTATTTCACATTAGGTATCAGGAATACATGCTATTATAGTATATTAAAAGAAAATAATATCAGGATTTATTAGCCTGTATTTTGGCAAAAAACATGTTCCCACAGAAGTAGACTATTTTGCTCTTGAATACCCCCAAATTCAATATCTCCTGTAGATTGCCTCTTAGGGTCCACTTATCTCACTCACAGCATATACAATGGGACTCTGAGGGTCTGTGTACAGAGGGCTTGTTATCACATGGGTACCCTCTGGCTTAGCAGTAGTCCTGTCACCAAACTCCTGTAGAACTGGTAGAATATTCTAAACCTGGGTAGGAGATAACTGCTGTGAAAGGGCCCTCCTCTGGGGGGGGTCTTTTGGAAGTAAGGGAAAGGAGACATGCAGTATATATATGTATATGTATATGTATGTATGTGTATATATATATATATATATATATATATATATATATATATATATATATGTGTGTAGAGAGAGAGAGAGAGATACATGTCTAACTGCAACAATGTACGTGGCCCCGTAGTATTGTGTGTGACCACAAATGAAATTGGAGATACTATTTTTCCCCATGTTTTCTCACTCAAGCATACACGAACGCACAGAGATACACACACTGCCTGTGACAAGCCAGGTCAAGATGTGCTTGCACTCAGACAAGTACACATGCTCACTACACACTTGCCTAAAGGCAAATTAGAGAAACACCAGTTCACCTAAGGCATGCTTTTGTGCTGTGGAAAAAAACAAAGCACCTGGGTAAAATTCAAATAGAGGCAAGGAAAATGTGCAGTCTCTACACGGAAGGAATCACAGCCAAGAGCTTAACAAGAGAATCAAGTGCTGTGCGATGGCAGTCCTGTGCACTACAACACTGGAAATAATCAATTGCCCAGACAATTACAGACAGACACTTTCTGTGTATAAAGTTAGTGTTTGTCTGTGATGGAAAGTGAAAGAAGTGATGCTAAGTAGTTACACTTGGATATACTGCCCCCCCCCCCCCATGCACATACTCACATAAGGCAGGGCAGCAGTTAATTTGCACTGATTTTATTAAATGCAATACATTGTATGACACTGCTCCTAACATGTCAGTTCAGCGACTATAAAACTGTAAGAAAATAACAGTTTTAAGTCAATATTATGAATAGGCCGTCTCTGTACCCATCAGTTACAATGCTTTATTGACTGTGTGCGTATATCTCAGATGTCTGGTTGTGATTAAAAGAAATGCACAACAAAAGCATTCCAACTTGCTTCTCACAAACACAGACCAGTCCTGCAAAGTCAGATTAATCAAACAATAGCAGTATTGGCCATTTCTTCCATAGACTGCCGTCATACCCAGCAGTTACAGTATAACTATAGTACTATATTACATTTCTTTTTCTTAGAAACCCACTGTAGCCCAAAACAGTGAACTACTACAGCTTGCTTCACACAAATACATATTAGCCCTGCAAAGTCACAGTAATGACTGTTGAACTCTGACAAATAATAGCAGACCAGGGTGACTGTGGTTATGCAACAGTTAGCATTGTTGCCTCACAGCAACAGGTTCTCCAGTTCAAATGTCAGCTGGGGTGCCTTCTGTGCATTGTCTGCATGTCCTCCCTGTGGTCACGTGAGTTTCCTCTGGGTGCTCTGGTTTCCTGCCACATTCCAAAGACATGCAGTAGGTGGATTGGACAGTCTAAATTGGCCATAGGTGAGAGTGTGTGTGTGAGCGATTGAGTGGTACAAATGAATTACCATGGCAGGCTAGCCACCCAGCAGTGTAAATCTTGGCTCAAGGATGCATGGATGGAACTAATAGCAGGCCAGGATATGTCTTGTTTATCCATAGACAGACCCCTGTACCTAGCAATTATAAAGACTTTCTATGAACTTTTGCTGTCTTGTTGTAAAAAAATACATTAAAAATGGTCACAGTAATTTAAGTTATCTCTGATAAAAAAAACAAAACATATCCAACCACTTCAGCTTGGCTCACAGGAATTGTCACAGAAATTTATTTTAGCTCTGTTAAAATACTCAGTTTCCTCAGGTAGTTGAAGCAAAAGGAAAATAATGCTATGCTGAATTTCTGTGCCCAGCATCTACTGCAGATCCACTGTTATAGATGACAGTTGATTTTTAGTTGAGCACTTACTCTGTCCCTATGGATATGCAGTTAACTACCTCAGCTTTCAGAGATAAATGAATATGATGTTTGCAATCTGCTTCTTAACAGGACAATTAGAACTTCATCAAGCTATTTTTTAAGACTCAAAATGATAGTGTTCCTCAAAACCAAGTACACTTGAGAGGTACGGCTGTCTGGTTGCCAGCCAGGGTCTAAAAAATATACCTGCTATGCTCTGCATGAGCTACATCCCCATGCACAACATTGTCTTGATAGACATTCCACATATCCAAATAGTGCTGACACCTGACTCCTGATGCTTTTGTGCTCATTAACCACCTAAATTCAAAGATTACAGGTTTTCTGTTTGGTTCCACTTAGCATGAACAAGACGTTTGAGACTTTATGATTAATTTTGTAGATCATAGATGGAACAAAACAGAAAGCCCAGAAGTTAGGAAGCATTTAGTGCTTTCTGTACTGAGCACTGCAACCACTGCCACTTCCAACTGGGCCACTGTATCAGAAGTATGTTTTAGTAAAAAAAAAAAAAAAATGAAAATAATAATAATAATAATACAGGTGCCTTGGTCAGCTATGCCTAAGACCAGCCATAGGTGTGGGCCCTAATGTCCAAATAGGTCCAATTAGCCTAAGGCTGGCCCTGTATTGCACACATTAGCCCATGAAGCTGAATGAAGTAAGATCACACTGCAATAAAACTATGACTATTTCTGGATGTTGATTAAATGAAAAGGTGCATAAAGAATGCAAAGCCATAAGTAAGTGATGAGAAGGCAGAGTCAACTGTTTAAGATATATGGGTTGCCTCATAGTTATTCTTTATCTGTTTCATTTAAGTGATATGAAATTTGTTAACATATCCTGTGTTTAATGAAACATTGAAAATAACTTTCATAAGAATACATTGAAGAAAATTGAAGATCAGGGCAGCAATGCTGAGAGCACTGGGCAAGGTGAGGAATGATGTCAACATCTATAAGCACCAACTAAAGGAGACAACCAATCCACTAATGAACACCAAGTCACCATGCCTTCCAAGTAAACTGCCCATGTCTAGTTGAAAGTGGCAAGAGTAAACCATTTTGTTTGCTCACAGCTTAAAAGATGAAGGGTGTGGATTGTATGCATTGCCAGTCAGGGGTAGTTAAAGAGTGATATAGATACAAGTAAGCCAAAACCTAGTAATACAAGCTAACTTTAAGAATGTGGACTATGTCAACTAATTGGTAAGAACAGAGATTGATGCGATGTGAAAGGAGTAAAAGTACTGACAAGATATAGCTGAACTTGCCTATATGCAGAATGCAGGCTATAGCACTATATTCAGTGATGGACTCTCCTCTACTCTGGAGGGTGATTCCCTTGAGACACCCTTAATGAGTATGCAAATGCTACTAAGTCCATGGCTGAGAGCAATGCAGCTGACATTCTGTTTGGTGTATGAGGAGGAATCTCAGTATGTCTGTAAGTCTTAGAGAAGAAAACCCTGACATTTGTCTAACCTTACCTATCAGTGAGCTGTTTAGTGCATTCAGGCTTCTTAGACAAGTTGAGTGGGACACTCAAGATGGTGCCACCTACAAAAACTGTGGTTAATCTTTTTACATTTCAGAGAGAGAGAGAGAGAGAAAGAATAACAAAGATAAAGGATGTGATTGAAAGACTGGCCTCCCACATCTCAATCTGAGTGGTGACGTATTACAGGCATTTTATTCAAGTTATGTATAACCCATAACAAACAACCTGCTGGAATAGCAAGACACTCTTAAGTAAGTTGCATCAGACTAACTTGGGCTAAAAGTCAATGATCAACTTTGTGGTGATGTCATCAAACCTGAGGTCATATGATTTAGACACGAGTGAAGAGAGGTTCAAAATGTCAATTATTTACTATTTCATGGTGAGCTAGAGTCAAATGGCAGGCATGACAGACCTAAATTAACAGTGACAGGCCCTAGAGACCCCTAAATTAGCAGTGAGGGATGTTTCAGGAGTGTCTAACACAGGTTTCTCTGTTTTATAAATACAAATTCTACCTCAAAAATGCTTTTAGTCAGGTAACAAATGAGGCCAAGGACAATGTGTCTGAATGGACTACAGTTTCCTCAAATGCTGAAGTGCAGACGGGAGTGTGGTCAGAGCTGATTGGAGCCAATCAGAATGGTAAACCTTTGACTCACTAATCAACAACAATAGGGAGGGAAGCGGTCACTATTGTATGCCCCAACTACCCTGCTCTGACCACTGAGCCCTGATGATCTCTGTATGGACTTGTTCACTTCCTTAAGCAAGAGCCTTTTAGCCCATTTATCCCTATGGGGAGATAAAGTTATGTAAACAGAGAATAGGAACCATCATCCTCATGCTGGGAGGTAAGGGTTCTACATTAAGCCCTGTGAATACTGACTCACATCTAAGAGGCTTTCATGCAATGTACCCGGGTCCATGTGTTCATGCCTCTGTGTGTAACATAATCAAATGGCTCTGCCTCTTTGTCTACATCCCCTCCCCCCATGTATGGTCCCTTCTTTTCACCAGGGATTCAGCTATGAAGTGAATGCCCAGAGACACACAGAAATGCACAGTCCTTACTGCTACCCACAAAGAGAGGATAAACCTTACCACCACCCTCCCCAACCACAACAGCTTCAGCAGGCGGAGTAGGCTCTAATCAAACATGTGTCAACTCAGTCAAAATCATGGCTCTGTTATTCTCAATCACTGAGGCTGGTGAGATAAATTTTCAGATAGTGCTCAAAGAAAGCTGTCGTGATCTAGCAATAGTTCCAGCATATGAAGAAACTGCAACACTAGTGGTTATTGAAGGAAAAGAATGGGGGTGGATGGGGGTTTGGAGAAACAATGGGAAGAGATGATCAAAAGTCCTCAAAAAATGATTTAGTAGACTGATGTACAACTGGCTATCTTAGTAAGGGTGGTACTACCCACTACGTTCTATACAGATGGGTAGATGGCTGAAGGAATGTTCTAAGTAACTCTTTTCCCAGATAAACATGACTTCTTATCAGCAAACAGTGCTTGATATTTCAAATGGTTTGGAGTCCATGAAGTTACTGAAGTTGTCAGATGTCTCAGTAGTATTAAGCTGCAAGCATGGATCAGATCAGGGCAGCAATGCTGAGAACACTGGATAAGGTGAAGAATGATGTGCCTCTTCAGTGACAAACAAAGGGAAGGGGTAATACGTCCGAAGTGGCAAATTATGGCAGTTATTCTTAGGTTCAAAAATGAAAAACAGAGGAAGTGCTCCAGCTGCAATGGGTCTTCATATTCAGGAGTGACCCTGCATAGCCCATAAAGGCCTTAAAACAATGGGACAGTTCCTTAGTCTTGCACATATGAATGGAGTGGTAAATGCAGTTTGCTAATTCAGTCCAT
Organism: Protopterus annectens; assembly: GCF_019279795.1. NCBI lineage: Eukaryota > Metazoa > Chordata > Ceratodontiformes > Protopteridae > Protopterus > Protopterus annectens. The sequence continues at coordinate 321,688,653 of NC_056749.1, forward strand.
AGGTATCCTGCAGAGTTTGAAAAGGCATATGACCATGTGCCCCAGCATGTGTTCTGGAAGGTCCAGCTGGTGTACTGAGTACACAGTCCACTGCTACATAGTATCAGATATCTGTATAAATGCAGTAAGAACTGTATCCATATTCTTGGCACTGAATCAAAATTTTTATAGGGAGTTGGTGGGTCTCACAATGGGTTGGTCTTAGCACCATTCCTGTTTGTGATTTTTATGGGCAGTATATCAACATAGAGCTGAGAATGAGATGGTGTTCAGTTAAGACCTAGAGGAGGTACCCTGTTGCCTGCAAATGATAGTGACCTTTGGCCTTATCTGATCACAACCTCTGAAGTTTACCTGACTGATTTCATGAATCAACATCACCAAATCTAAGGTAATGGTAGTATCTTGGAGGAAACTGGCTCCATCTCTTCCAGCTGTTGGGGGAAACAGTTCTTACTGGATTCATTTAAATATAATTTTTTTTCAGTTGCGAATGGTTGTAACTTTTTGCCATTAATAAACTTATCTGAATACACAATAAGTATGAGTAACTTTTAATTAAATATGCATAGTAGGTACATTTAAAAGATTTAAAAGACATGTTTGTCAGCTAGATCTATTTTAATTGCATCTCTTCTGGTCCTATGGAGTGAAAATTAATGTTTCTGTATTAAAGAAGTGCATGTTAACAGTTCTACTTTGTGCTGGCAGCATACTTATTCATATGTTCTTCAGTATGATTTTGTGAAGGTAAAAGTGGAAATCCAATATGATGAAATGAAGCGTTTCCTTATTCAAGATAGTACAGTTGTGTAAATATTATCGTAACAGTAGATGTCCCTCTCTTCACTGTTGCAGTATTCTCTATGTAGGGGATCTTCTGCTAAGGGTAGCCTAACATCCTGTGAGTATACCTTTATAGGCCTTTAGATTTTATAGGTGCTGTAAATCACATATTTGATCCCTGTGTAAGGCGTAGGGCATAAAGGTGATGTACGGATACAAACACTCAGAACTGATTTGTCACAGAAGGAAAAAGAATACCCTCTGGGCAAAATAGAACATCCACAGCCAGAAGAAAAAAATGGACAGAAGAAAAGATGAAGCAAGGGCCTGTCAGCCAGGAGGGCAACAAAGGCACAGGGACAAGATTTAGGAAAGAGTGGGGAAGAAGGGAGGGACTGAATACTTCAACAGTAAAGGGAAGGACATCTACTGTTATGGTAAGATTTTACACAACTGTACTATGTCCCTCCATATCACTGTTGTACTATTCTTTACATAAAGGAGAGTACAAAAGCTAAGAAGAAAGAAGAGACCTTAACAAACCCATGCAAAAAAAAAGTCCTCACAAAATTTGCCCTGGCCATGGAGATTGCATCCAATTTATAATGTTTAGTGAAAGTATAAACAGAGGATCAAGTAGCAGCCTCAAGGCTAGAATTGGTATCCAAAATCTTGAAAAAGGCACCAGAGGAGGCAATCACTCTAGCAGAATGTGCCTTTCCTGAGAAAGAAAGACATTTTCCATTAAAAGAATAACAAAAATAAATGTCCTTAGAAATCCAAGATGAGATGGTTTGCTTGGAAAAAACTAAACACGAAGTCCTGGGATGAAAAGAAACAAAACTTTGCTCAGACTTATGAACTGCCCTCATTTTATCCAAATAATAGCTGAGCTCTCTATGGAGAACAAAGATGTGAAGAACCTTCTCACTGGCAAACTGAGGTGAAGGAAAAATGAATAGTCTGATTAAAGGACAACTCATTAAGTACCTTGGGCATAAAAGAAGGTTTAGTTCAGAGGCACCCTGTCTCTGAAAAAACACTGAAAAAGGAAGAATGGCCATGAGAGCCTGAAGTTCAGACATTCTCTTGGCTGAAGTAACAGCTAACAGAAGAACAGTCTACTAAGTACAGTGATGCAAGAAAGCTGAACTAGTAGGTTTAAAATGAGCCTGAGTCAATTTTTCAAGTACAAAATTGAGGATGCCTTTAAGAAATTGCTTGACCTCAAATCAAGAGGCCAAACAAGGATTCAAGGTCAGGGAAGCAGAAATGAATGAAATGTGAGCTTTAATTGAAAAATATGTCAACCCAGCATGGAGAAGATCCCACATGTAAGAGAGAACCAGAGGAACCCACCACCAACAGGGGATCCTGATGGCAAGGGAGGCACCAGACAGAAAATCTTTCCCATTTGGACACGCATGATTTTCTAGTAGTGGGTTTCCTGGCATCCTTCAGAATCCAGAGCACATCCTCAGAAAAGATGTGCTTAAAAAATCACAGTACTATCACCCACAGTGTCATTTGAAGAGCTGACAGGTAAGGAAGGCTAAGAAATCCCTTGTCTTTTTTGAGAATATCCACCCAGTGAGGTAACTTGTGGTGATTGCCCCTGGCCAAGTGATAAAGAACCAATGGTGTCCGAGCCAAAAGGCAGTTACCAACAAGATCATGGGAGAATCCTGCCTGATTTTGTGAAAAACTCATGGCACCAGAGGAAGGGGAGGCACATAGAAACATTCCCTTCCAAGGAAAGGGAATCCATTTCCAAGTCAGATGACTTGGTACTCTGGATCAGAACAGATGAAGTGGGCTATTCGGGGGAGAAGCAAAAAGATCTACCTGAGAATACCCCAATGATGGACTGTATCTAGAAACACATTTCTGTGATGCATCCATTTGTGAGCCTGTGTTCTGGACCTGCTCAATGAGTCTGCCACTAGATTGTGCTCTGAAGGAATATAAACTGCCTGTAGAGTCACTTGATACTTGATAAGTAGATCCCTTGCCTGAAGAGCTAATCTGCAAAGGAGATAGGAATTTCTGGCCCCTGCTTATGTACCACATCACACAGATATTGTCTGTCTGTGAAGACTTTGAGGGGACTGTGGTGAAAAAAGGAATGAAAAGCTTGCAAAGCCAAAAGCAAAGCTCTCATCTCTTTTATGTTAATATGATCTAACCTTTGATGAGGAGGCCAGAGACCATGGACCTTTAGAGGGCCATAAAAGGTCTCCCACCCCAAATCTGAAACAGAAGTGGAGCCTGAAAGGGAAGCCAATGATCAAGAGAGAGTTGTTGAATCTACCACTGAAGCTCAAGTTTGAGACATGTAGGAAAAGGAACAGGGGATTCCAGAGTGTGTTAATGCTGAAGCCACACTGATATGAGGTACCATTGTAGCTTCCTCATATGTAGCCTGGTGAGAGGAAACATGGGAATAGTGGAGGTCCTAAACCCCAGTACCCTGAAAATTCTCTGGCTGTAAGAGAGGACAGAGGAAGGAGAGACTGGAAAAAGGATGTTAGAGACAAAACCTTTGGATCAGGAAGAGAAGCCAACATGGGAAGAGTCTGAAGCCTGCACCTTAGGAAAACATGATCCTGGTAGGGAATCAGAACAGTTTTATTGAGACTTATGGTAAACCCATTACTTTGCAAAAGACAAGTGGTAAAGGGAAGATCCCTCAACAGACTGATGGGAGAAGGAGTAGGTTATCTAGCAGGAGAAAAATTGGTATCCTTCATAGTCTGCAAAAGGCGAAAAGAGGGTTAGGCATTTGGTGAATACCCTTAGGGCAGTAGAAATGCCAAAGGGTAAAGCAGTGAACTGAAAATGGGAAGAAGAAACAGAGAAACATAAAAAAAATCATGAACAAAAGGTGAATGAGGATGTGAAGGTATGCATCCTTGAGGTCCACAAAAAACAAGAAGCCCGGGAAAGAAGAAAAGGAAACAAGAGCTGAACAGACAGCATCTGGAGAGAAGGGAACAAGATGGGTGTGGATGAGTATAAGATCCAGAATTGGTCTCCAGGTACCCTGTTTCTAAGGAACACATTATGGAGTAAAATCCCATTCCAACTTGTGAGGACTGAACAGGTTAAATGGTGTCCTGATGCAAAAGGACTGAAAAATCTTTGGAAAATGAGGAAGCTGCTCCTGAGGAGGTTGTGGAGTTTCTGAAAAGGGGGAAAGGGATTTTCAAGCTATGAAATACCCCTGATGAATGATAGTACACAAGAGTGTGAGGTGATCCGATATCAATTTGGAAGAGACTGAGAAAGGCACAGAAGAGAAATTCGGAAGCAACAGAGAGGAAAGACCTGCTGAGGGGAAAAGGAGGACAAATGTCAAATGGAGACAGGCTTATCCTGAAAAGAAGGCTTCTGAGACAAAGGAGTCTGAGTGGATTTAGCAGGGGGAATACGTTTAGACCCATTCTGACCCTTGGGAGGCAGGTGAGTTTCTTGTCTACCTGAAGGCAAAGGAAGACTTAGAAGGATAATTCCTCTGGAAATTAGGGATTGAGGAGACAAAAATATGTTTGAGTTCCTGCAAGGCCTTACTCCTATCCGTAATAGACTTAAACAGGTCAGCAGCAGCTGTCCCTGTGACTAGCCCTCTTTACCCCAGGCCAGTGATGAAGGAGCCTCAGTCCACACCACTGGCACCCATGAGAGATAGTCACTAAAAACACCAATGGATTTACACAGTATTTTCAAATGTAGCTCTCTGCATCAAGCACAGGTTCCCCCAAGAGCATACTGGGAACACGCTCCTGACCCAGGAATGGACTTTTTCTCTCTCCAGATCCCAAATAAGACTCACTTTGGATCACTGTGTCCCATTTCCAAGTAACTGACACAGCCAGACCTGAGTATTTGATTTTCACACACACACACACACACACACACACACACACACACACACACACACACACACACACACACACACACACACACACACACTCCTAGGAAAGGCTGGCACAGATTTACTAGCTCTGCCCCTTTCTGTCCAGACAATAAGGTTACTATGCTGCCCCTTTCTGTCCAGACAATAAGGTAACTATGCTGCCACCAGTCATTCACTATCAGGCTCTTACAAGGCTATCCAATTATACTGAATAAAATCAATGCTAATATAAATGGTAGAGTGCAACCTAACCCAAGCAGCAAGGCTTTTCAGAGTGGTCAAGGAAAATCACCAAAATAAGCTCAAGTACTCTTGTGATGTTGAAAGTAATTTCTAAAAGACCACCCACAATGAAAGGTATAAAAATATTTAATAATAGAAAACATGAGAATATTAAATATCCAAATACAATAAGCATCAGAGTTTAAGTCACAGGAGAAATGAAAAATAACACAGTTGGACAGATTTAAACAGATGCAGAAAAACACTACTTAACTAATTTCACTGTATTTTCTGACTGTCTAAAGAATAATTGTTCCCTATCTAACTTAATTAATTCAGCAAGGCAAAATGAGATTCTGAGATGCTTGCTTTCACTATGCAAGGTGATGAGCTTCCAACTACTGAAATTAACTCAACTCAACTAAACTCTGATAACTGACATAGCTCTTTTATATCAGGTTCCAAACAAAACAAAACAAACTGCTGTGAGAGTTCCATCCTCTCAGTGCTGGTTATAGAATGACATCACATGTGGTCACCTGACTCTGGTAGAAGAGACACTCATCTTTGCTAAGAACTGTTGCAGTTATAGAACAATTTCAAAATCTTCTACTCCTCCCTTCCAGAATTGTTTGTTAAAACATGCACACCCAATCAGCCATAATTACTCCGTTGACACACCTTTAACACAAGCAGCTGTACAAGTCAGTGTGATAGTCAAATGACAAAATTATTTACAAAACTCCAGCTGACTAGGCTGGCATATGTTACACATGCACTGCCCTAGTCTCCTTAGCACAAACCTCAATACCTCACATTGTCACAGTTCCAAAACGATTTTTATTTTCCAGAAGGCCATCTAAAAGCTTGGCTTTAATATCATCAAGTAAAGCCAAGAATAATGCCTTATCACAGAATCAAAAGCAACAGTCCTGGAAGAGGCATGAGCTGCATCATATCTGCATTTTATGGAGTGACGGGTAACTTGGGAAGTGAATCCCAGCAAGGAAAGAACAGAAGCCTTCCCATCAGAATCAAGATGGTCAGAGACCACCAAAGCTACCTGAGAAAGAAGGATCAAAACATACCTGGTCATGTGGGTTTCATAATTAATAGCTCTAAAAGACAAGGTGGGAGCAGTATATACTTTTTGTCTAACTTTTCCATAGCTCAACTGTCCTCATTAGAGGGAAGGAGCTTGGTTGGTGGAAAAAGCTTAGAAGGATTATCTGAGGAAACTGAAACCACAGAAGGATATGCAGAAGGGCACTAATACAAAAATCTGCAATCCTCAGGCATGTTGTGGAATCTGTCGGTTTTCTTAGGAGCCAGGGGCTGAGAATCAAGAGCCGCAAAGGCAGCCAAAAATGTGTACAAAAGGGCTGCCAAGACAAGAGAAACAGCAGATGGGTTAGGAGACTCCATTTCTAAAAGCTCATAATAGCTTCTTTGAATGTCAAAGACCTGGGAGCAATCCCATTTGAAGTATTGCATCACACAAGCAATAGGTCTCCAAAAGATAATTCTTCCAAGAGGTAGTCTGGGCTCAAAGAATCCTCTTCCTCAGAACCATAGTCTAAAGGGGAAGGAATATGAGAGGAGTAAATTAGGTATTTCAAGTACTCATCGGAGGAATCCAATTCCTTGGCCTATTAGCAGGGCTGGAAGATAAGGGAGGAGCAGGGACTGATGCCCCTTGAGGAAATTTCTAGGCCTTTAAAGCATTGAACAGACCATGATTAAAATCCTGCCATTCATGTTGGGGATCCTTCACAACAAGGGTAATATATTTGTTTTTTTTTTGTTTTTACTTAAGTGGGACATCCACCTGAAGGAATTTAGGATGTTCAGATGATCAGCTGGACTTCATAATCATAGTAGGAATCTCTTCCCTTACTAAAATCTGAAGAATCCCCCTTTACCATTCAGAAATAATCAACTGAGGTTCCCTCTCAAACATCTATAACAGATGCTAGAAAAGCCTCCATGGACATGCAAGAGTTCAGATCCATGCCGGTCTCTGATGGAGTTGCAGCAGAGGAATCCGAGGCAAGCACCAGATGGTCTTTAGGACTTTCAGTAGCTGCTAGAGAGGCATCCAAGAGACAGTGGACAGCGAACAGGTCAGGCCTAGCTTTTTGGCCATCTTTTGGGAGATGGCTGACCCTTGGGACAGCATCCTAAGGTAACAACTTAAGTCATTGGTTCTCAGGGTATATGGATAAGGAAGATAAGTGACTATGAAGGATCTTAGGGACAAATGCTTGACAGATAGAGAACTAAATATGGTTGTTGGAGGCTTTTAAGCAAAAACGACACTGGTCGTGATGTTCTTTATGTAGAAACTGCCTCCCACACTGACATTTTCCCTTCTTGGTAGACTTGAACACAAGTACAATATAATAAAGAAAAAAGGTAGAGATGAAACCTGAATCAGGCACTTATAAGAGCACGGCTTGGTTACCAGCACAGCAGAAAGGAGTTCCGACTGACATTTGGACTGGTGACAAAGATGTTCTGAGTGTTTGCATCCGTATTTCATTTTTATGCCCTCTGCCTTATGCAGGGAGTGTATGTGTGATGTATGGTGCCTATAAAATCTAAAGGTGTTGTTGTACTGGCTGGATGTTGGGCTATCCCTGGCAGGTGATCCCTTATGTAAAGAATACTGCAACAATGATATGGAAGGACATCTGCAAAACACTTCCCCTTTAAGCAGGCAACTTTTTTTTATAAAGATCTCCACTGTTTGTATTAATCGTCATCAATATCATGTTTTTCTATCACAGAAAGAAAAAAAACTTCAAAACATGATGTGCAGGATGACAAACCTTTAATGGAACTTGTTTAATGTTTGTATCATCTTCAGGGGGTGAACAGACAGCTTGTAGTACTGTATACTTGCTATTATTTAAGTTATGTGTGTATGCATTAAGCCTGATTACACATCAGCAATTTTAAATTAAGAATATACTCTACCTTAGCTGGATAAAGCAGAAGAAGAGTCAAGTGTTGGAGGACTCGATGTGTTCTTCAGTGATAGAGTAAAACAGAGTTTCATAATTTTCAACTAGCAGACATCAAAAATAGGAACAATTGTCCTTGAAAAATAGGAACATCCAGCTAAAAATCTAATTAGCATAAAAACTGAATACCAAATAGCGTACAACTGTTCCTTCTTCTAGTAGAAATGTGGGATTCTACTCACAAACAAGTAACTTCCTTTAACTTCTTCTATCAAAACCGCTACTAATCTGCCCTCCTTCAAATCCCCTATAAAAGAATACTTCAACATAGCTTGGATTTCCTCCAGTATGATCCCAGCCTGAGGTACTCGTACCATTTTCTCTGTCTACTCTCTCTGTCCCCACTGCTAACTTACTCAACCCTCCCTTCCTCTACACACATACCTCCCTGAGGTTACACTCATACCTTTTCCACATCTATTCCCACTATCCCCTCTACTACACCATACTCTTCTCTACTTGTACTATCCTACACCTTCACCAGTATAATCTGTTACCATATTTCATGACCTCTAGAATATTAGTAATCATTATGATAATCATGACTTTATTATGTCTGTCTAGTTTTTCTTTCTGTTAACGATGTGTATCTGGAGCTTTTCACCCTGGACCTCTGCTGAAAATGGATACCTTATAAGCCAGTAAGACTTTCCCAGTAAACAAATGCCAAGCAAATGTTTAAGAAAGAGAGAGTGATCAAAATGATGGACAAAATATAGGCACATTATCAGAGAAACATTGCAAAATCTGTAAATAATACATAACTGTACCACACAAGATCATTTACTTTTTAAGAAAAAGGGAGTTGTAAGATGTGTGTCCTCTTTCTTTAAATTATAGTTGGCACTAGTATTTTGCTCATGTAGTGTGGTTTTCTGTGTACTAGAAAGTTTCAAAAATCACATGTGATCTGGGTGAACGGGTAAATCAAGATAGAAAATAGGAGCATACTTCCAAAAATAGTGACATCCTAAATCTGGCTTGATAATAGGAACATTACATCAAAATAGGGACAGTTGAGAGGCCTGAATAGTTTGAAGAAGGATCACAGAATGAGAAATTTTCATAAGAGTTTTTGGAAGGTCTTGCATCACTTTTGAGGGGAGGGAGTGGTGAGGAAACAGCATAGACTAGATTCTTTAAAATATGTCTAAGTTACACTGTACAGATTGTTGTTTTTCTAAGTAAATCTCTCCGTAGCAAGGAAGTGCATCTTAAATCAGTTAGTCAACATTAGAAAACCCTCTACATTAGGACCCATTTCCTCAAATATCTGCACCCCCTTATTAATACTGAAATATATCTCCTCCATCTGTTTTACTGAAGATGTTTTTGGAGGGTCAGTTTCTTCTTCTTTGTCTCTTTATTACTCTTTGCTCTCAGCTACTGTCTCTACCTCTAGTCAAATATGATCTTCACTGGAGTTTTCTTTTGCCAGTTTCTACCAACTGCTCAATATTCTCAATTTCAGTCTTCAAGTCCTGTTCTTTACCTGGTTTGGTTATTTTGCCACAAATCTTACCAAGTGCTTTATATTTATCAAATCATTGATTTATGCCAATATATCTTTATGTAAGTTTCTTTCATACCCCATTCATGCACATAATTTCTTTTTATGCTGCAGATACACTCTTTGTATAATACAAAATATTGTATTCCTTCCCAAACTTCTCTGAATAATTTGCCATTTTCAGTAATAACGATAGCATGAGTGAAGGTATCATGTTAGTCATATGCTCTAAATGTTAGAATAACACCCTGCTCCTATTAACTGGATTAATGAGGTGGCATTATGTGAGAGGTAGACTACCTTAATACCAAAATTCATGTTATCCAGATGTGGAGGATGTCATGGAGCATTACCCCAAATCACAACATCTTAAGTAGAAGACCATTTGGAAGATTCTATTCCATGACTTGTGGGATAAAACAGTTCTGGAACCAATACTCAGATAGTGCTAGGGTTATCCATACTTTATAATTTTGTCTACAGAGCTCTTACAATGTATGCTCGGTGACATTCTTTAAAGCCTTTGCCTTCTCAAAATGTTAGTTTTCTTTTAAACCAGCAATGCTGCTTTCCAAAAGTAGTGCCAATACCTTAAATCCAGGCATGTGGCATACTATTTTATCCATTTTCATGATGCACTAATTTTTATTTTCATTTCTAAATCTATTGCCTTTAATCTCTTCTTATCAAAACCACAAGAACACACACTATTTTGCTTGCCAGACATACTGTAAACTAAATCCAGTCACAAGACTTTATAGAAAAGAGCTCCACAAAGACTCAGATAATGAAACCATGCAGCATACAGTAGTGTGTACTGCACAGAACAATTGCATTTTGTGTTGTGGTGCTTCAGTAACAATACGAGATCCACTGAGAAGCAAAACGAGATTGGCTCTGAAATGGACAACTGAGATTCAAACAACAGACCTTGCAGCATATGTTAGACAGAAAATGTACAGCAGCAGGACACTGTATCCCCTGAGAATGGAAGTATATTGTGACCTTATTAACTGTAAGGTAAACCTTTCTTATTTCTTAATCAATGTTAGACTAAAATACACTTTTCTTCACTCTCAGACCACAGTACAGCAGTATTACTAATGGTGAGAACCATCATTAGTAACTATTGTCAATAACAGTATATATATTTTTTTGTTACTGCTGCTCAAGAACAGAGAAGTTCATGCTTTGCCAGCTGAGAACCAGCTTATTTATAAAGCAGGGCACTGTCCCCTAGGCAAGTATGGTGGTGTCAAGATTCCAACAGATTGCATCCAATTTCCAGGTTAACTAAAAAGTAACTAATACAAGAACCTCCTTGAACATGCAAACACTTCCACGAGTATTTTATTTGGCCACCCAAAATATTATTCACACAGCAGTAAATGAGCTTCATCGGGGTAACATAGGTAGGCGTCAGAATAAAAGACTTGTAAAAGAGTCTGTGTATTTTAAGAGTGTGTCTTGTCAAGCTCTAATACAATGTTCCACGGAGACTCAAAACTGGTAGAAAATTTTAGTCTGGTTTGGCTTTGGTCTTCTAAGTCCAAGTATCCAAAAAATCCAAAAGAACAGTGTTTCATACATTAGTAGTGAAATGCAATCTTCCTGTCTGTAGTCTTCTTAGTTACAGCAGCTGGAAATCCACAGCAACAGTATTTTTACTAACAAGCACCAAGTACAACTTTTCTTTATGTATTTTATGATTAAAGCTCAACCTGTCAAATTCTCATACTGGTATAAATCATGTAGTGGTTGTAAGGTCAAACATCAGAGATTTATGATGACCACAGTTACTCCAGCAGCGGTAATAACTAAATTACATTTAATTTAGGTATACATATATCGATGTCTGGGTGTGTGTATACATATATATATATATATATATACACAGATATGTGTGTATATATATATATATATATATATATATATATATATATCGAGAGAGAGAGAATGAGAGGGGTTTAATTTAAAAGATCCAGCTTTCAGATTGTCAAATGTTTACTGTGTGTGTGAACTGAATGTCAAATGTGCATAATATTAAATGTTAGCATTTTTAAGGTCAGTGTGTTTGTGTGTTTGTTTTGTGTATTTGTGTGTTTGTGTCTGGGGGTTGGGGTGGGAGAGGAGGGTGCATTTTGATTAGGTAAGGAGATGTATGCGAGTTGTAGAATTAGTTGATGGTGTGTGTGTATGTGATGCTACTATTACAGGAAGGGCTTTTCTAAGGTTGGGTGTAGCTTCAGGATTAGCAGGTATCAGTAAAGTGGAGTACCACTTTCGAAGTATCATCAATGGATACCAGCAAAAAAAGAACAGTAATAATAATAATATTAATAAATAAATAATTTCAACAAATTCTGATCTATAATTATTAGAACTTTCCCAGGAAAATAGAATTTAATGAATAAGTACAAGGAAAAAATCAATTTCAGTCAGAGAGCATTGTGAATCTATGAGCATTTTACTGACTATAATATAATTTCCCTATATTTTCTGGTCCACATCTTGGAAGATTAGTATTTTTTTATTTATTTATTTTTATTTGTTTTGTTTCTTTACCAGAGTAGTACACAGATCACATGAGGCAATTTGCAGGTACAGCCTGGGTACATTTGAAGGTCAGGGGATGCACTCTCAAACATAATAGCAATGAAGTACATGCGCATATTTTTAGGTTTTTGCTCCTTGCAAAAATAGACTGCTAATGTTGTTGTTGTTCATTTCTTAAATTCATTTTCTTTGTGAATGCCTTCTAAATGAGGTAAACTGAAACACAGCTTCACATATAATCATCGATTTTAGGCCATGTCCGATTAATTTGCCTAACAATGACGCACAGATTCAGATAAAAGGTTTATTTTCAAACAGTCCTAGTCAAGAAGAAAAAAGGTGGAGGAGAGGGGAAATAGACTGGACGTCTTATTGAAAAGGCCAAATCAGGAACATTTCCCAGAAAGTTTGAATGAAGAAGACAATCACAACTACTACCTGTGATGGTACATTCATAACAGAAATGATGACTGCTTCTTTTTTTGTATAGGTAGTGAATCTTTGAAATACTCTGTCCTGAGAAGGGGCAAAATATGAGGTGGTACACAGGTTCTATAAAGAATAGGAAAGTGATGGGTGGGTTGATATGATGAAAGGAGGGAAGATATAATCTTTACTAGCTAGTTTCACTGTGTGTAAGGTATTAACTGGAAATTGTCTCCATTTGTTAAACATCTGTTTGTTTGTTCTGATTTCCTGCCAAGGAGTTTATCATATAACTGATTTGTTTGCATTGCAATTAAAAGCATTCTCTAGAGTCTCCTTGCTCCTTTATCTGTTTCATTTAATGGCTCACTGCTGTTTTTCTACTGTGATAAACATTTCTATAGTGTTTTCTGCCTAAGTAGCTGTAGCATTGTTCACATTCAGGATTGTGTTTCTGGGCATACTTGTTTGTTTGCAGAGGCTGTGTGTCTGAGCACATTTTCCAGGCCATCTTAGTTTAGCAAATGCCATTTTACATTTCAGTGAGAGTGTAGTGTTTATGGTCATTGGCTGATTGGGGTTACCTGGACTACAGCTTGGAGTACGCACCTCATTGGTTCTTTCAAGCTTTTTTTTTTAAGTTGTTTCAGGTTTCAACCTTCTGTTACTTAAGAAGTTACCTTGTGAGTGCTAATCAGAGGAGGGGCACTGAGCAAAACTCTGATCTGTGATATACAACATTAAGTATCCTGTGTTTTGCTTATTTTTACTAGTTATTGCTTATTCTAAGATATTTATAGCACTTTACTGCCTGCTGCATACTTTTTACTGTATTTTATAGCTATGAACTAATCTGTATGGTTGTACTAAAATTGTCTGCCTCACAGGGCCTGATAAATAAGGTTTTTACTGTCACACTGTTTATAAATCTTTTCTAGCTAGTTTCACTGTATGTAAGATATTAACTGGAAATTTTCTCCATTTGTTAAACATCTGTTTGTTTGTTCTGATTTCCAGCCAGGGAGTGTATCATATAACTGATTTTAGTTTACACCCTCCCTCCCTGTTGGTGTTTTGTTTTTATACTTGGTGGCTTTGCAGTTGCCCTCCCCTACTGTAAATTTGATCTGAGACACTCCTCCCAGTCTAGTGTCATTAGTTCACTCTAGCTAATAGAGACAGAACATTTGAGAAGGCCAACCCACTTAGTTTCTTAACCTTGAATTATCTTCTGTTCCTCCTTTCTCCCTTTCCACTTTACTAAAAAAAAATCTAAGCTTGTTTCCTGACTTTCCCATAACTAGTCTAATCCGAATACAGATTTGCTGCATCCAAGACTGTTTGTAAGCTTCTGATACCCTCAAGCTTTTCTGTGTTGGAGGGAAGCCTTCTAGCTTATCAGTGGGAGTGGTTAGCACTAGGTAGCCTATCTACCACAAGAGGAGTGTTTTTTGGCCCAGACATTGTAGTTTATTGTCCATTTAGGCAGTGTTTCCATTCTCTTTTAACTTTCTGGTTTAAAAGTCCACATTTGTACTTTTCCCACCTTTCCTGTAACTAGTCTAGTCCAGATACAGATTTGCTGTATTCAGGACTGTATGTAAACTTCTGAGCCCCCCAAGCCTTTCTGTTTTGGAAGGAAGCCTTCTAGCTTATCAGTGGGAGTGGTAAGCACTAGATAGCCTATCTACCACAAGTGGAGTGGTTTCTGGCCCAGAAATTGTAGTTTATTGGCCGCTTGGGCAGTTTTTCCATTTCTTTCAACTTTCTGGTTTAAAAGCCCATGTTTGCACTTGTTTCCCACCTTTACTGTAACTAGTCTAGTCCAGATACAGATTTGCTATATCCAGGAGTGTTTGTAAGCTTGTGAGCAGTGCCAAAGTCTGCTCTTAAATTTTTCCCTTAGATCTGCTAGTTCTCTCCTTTCCTGCACTTTTACTGTCCTATTAGTCTAGCACTTTACCAGACTTCTTGTAGCACACAAAAGTGCTACCAGTACTAAATGTTCTACAAGGAAACAGCTCCAGTACTTATTATTTACGCCCACCCCTCCAGGCATGTCTAAAGGTCAGTTCCCTGTGCTTTCTCCTATTAACCTGGTGAACTTGGGCATCCTGAGACAATGTAGAAACTGCCTCATGTACACTGACAACCCTTGCCTTTTACCTCCCAACACTCAGACTTGCGAGAGATGCACTTATATATCCAAATTGAAGCCACGCACTCTCCAGCCAAGACCGAAATATCTGGTCAAGAGGAGAAGGTAAACACTTGCACCACATCACATGGAACACATAGCCCTCCAGAACACACACCAGCACTGCCTTCACATAAAAACACAAACCACACACTCACCTTCGTGGAGACTCTCAATAAAAATCTACACAAACAGCAGTGACCTCCAAGGCAGAAACGCACTTGACCACCACAACACAACACTAATCATGGGACACATAACTCTCCTAAACAGTGTGCCACTTAACCAAAGTCCCTAAGGAAAAACAGCATGCCCAACACATTAGTTATAGGTGATTCGATAGTGAGGCACACTGATGTCCCATTCACTAGGTTGAATAAGGAGAAAGTAACTGTCAGCTGCCTGTCAAGTGCCAGGATCCACCACATAACGCACGCGCTCAAGTCCCTCAACAGCAGGTACAAATATAACTTTGTCATTGTACATGTGGATGTGAATGACCTGAGATGCACCTCCCTGGACTACATGAAAATAGACATGGAGGAGCTCTTGGATTATGTAGTTGAGGCAGGTATGACTCTAGCCCTGACTAGCATCCTACCATCACCCAGAATGATACCACAGTACAAGCAGAAAATGATGGATTTCAACAACAGGCTAAGTTTCTGGTGTCATTCTAAGGAAATCCAGTATCTGTCTGCCTGGGATGACAAGACTGACAGACCCTGATTGCTTGGACAGAGATGGTCTGCATCTGTCACCCCTGGGCTTCCGGATACTGGCCAAGGCTCTTGCCACACCTACAGTACCTTTTTTAGGTGGTGTTCCAAAGACAAAATTACCACCATAACAGCTACAAACAGATGCAATCTGAGAGTCATGTTGCTCAATGCTAGAAGTCTAAATCTCAAAATGCACTCGCTTGAAGCACTCCTTAAAATGGAGAACATTGACATTTGTGCCATAACGGAGACCTGGCTCAAGGCAGCAGAAAGCACCCCTGCACTACCAGACTATAACTCATTCCCAGAACTTGGACCAAAGCTCCAAAGGCAGTGGTGTTTCCATATTTATAAAGGATGCGCACACCTCCAGACTGGTAGCCCAACATAATGCATCTGAGATACTTCAGGTGCAGCTAACATTGGGTAAGATAGTGATTTATTTCGTAGCCTGCTATAAGTCCACAACCATGTCCCAAGACTCACACTCCATGTTCTTAAGCACTCTGGAGAATATTAGGGTCTAACCTAACACTCTTATACTGGGTGACTTCAACTACCCCTCCATTAACTGGGAAAACTACTCATGTACCAATACATTTGCACAACGTTTCCTGGAATTCATTAATTTCAATGCCCTGGGCCACCTCATTCTTACCCTCACTAGAAGTAGCAACATCTTTCACCTGGTCATTACTAATATGGGCGACTGTTGCTCTACACCAGAAGTTAACTCCTCCCTGGTTAGATCTGACCACAAACTAATCACCTCGGAAATCCACATTCCCTCCTCCCGCAAAGGTAACCACCATGAAAAACTTCTCCAAAGCTAACTTTGGGCTCCTAAAAACAGAGGTGACTAACTTCACAGCACCCATGCAAATGGAGAATAGTTGCATGACTGCCGAATCATACACCAATGCACTGTATGAGCACATACACAAATGCATGGATCTTGCCATACCCAATAGAACCAAGATGCTCTCTTCCAAAAAAGGAAGCCAATCTGGTGGTCCCCTGCCATAAACAAACTCTACAACAGAAGGAGGAAACTGATGCAGAATAAGGTGAAGTCCCAATACTGGAAAAACTCCCTTATCAGCCTCAACAAAAAGTTGAGATCCCTCATCAAATCTTCTAAAGCTAGCTATGAAAACAGAACTGCAGCAGATAGTAAAGACATCCATAAGGCCTTCTATAGTTATGTAAAGAATCTCCACAGCAATACCCAGATTTGCTCTGAGCTACAGCACAATGGTACCTCCTATACCAAGCCAACAGATATTGCCAATGTACTGGCCAACAGATTCAGTGCCAGCTTTACCTCTCTCTCCCCTCCAAAGGACCAGTCACAATACCAGTAGATTGCTAGGCACCCAGTATTACTGCTGTACAGGTTAAAACAGCACTGTCCAAGGCCAAGAATACAGCTTATTTGGGACCTGACAATATCCCTGGCTGTGTTCTACATGAACTACAGAGTGAACTGGCACCTCACTTGTGTGCCCTGTTCAATCACAGCCTCACCTCAGACTTTGTCCATACTGAATAGTGCACTACTACAGTATGGACAAAGTCTGAGGTGAGGCTGTGTCCATACTGAATAGTGCACTACTACAGTCATCACCTCTCCACAAAGTATGAGCGACTACAGACCCAGGGAACTATTGCCCCATTAGCCTGATGAGTCTGATATGCAAACCTATGGAACACATCATCATGCACCTAATAAAGAAGGATACAGGGAATCTCCAAACTCTGGATCCCACACAGTTTGGTTTTGTAAAGGGTAGATCCTGCCTGCTCAACTTGGTCAACTTCTTTGAGTCAGTCACCAGAGCTGCGGATGAGGGCAAGGTGATTCATACAGCCTACCTTGATCTGGCCAAGGCCTTTGATACCATTCCTCACTCAGGAATCATAGAAAAACTCACTAAGCTAGGTATCAACCCCCATATCACTAGGTGGGTTGCAAACTGGTTCACAGGTAGAACCCACAGTGTGAAAGTAGCTGACTCCAAGTCAGACTGCTGACCAGTCATGAGTGGAGTCCCACAAGGTTTGGTCCTAGGTCTCCTCCTGTTTGCTATCTACTTCTCTGAAGTCCAGGCCAACACGAAGGGACTCTGGCTGACAAAGTTCACAGATGATTGCAAGTTCGGAGCTATTATTAACTCCCAAAGTGATGTTGACATCCTACAGAAAGGTCTCACTAAGACCAACGACAAGCTCAATGCCACAAAATGTGTCATCTGGGAACACAGGTTGACAGCAACCTCTCTTTTGACCACCACATTGCCACTGTGGTCAGGAAGTCCTTCTATGTGGCATATCTCATTACTAAGGGTTTTTTATCCAGGAAGAAAGAGGTCATTGTCTCCCTCTACTCTTCCCTCATTAGGCCAATCATCGAGTACAATGCCCCATTTGACATGTACCTCACTAAACACCTGCAATAACTGGAGAGGCCGCAAAAGTACCTTACAAAGAGTATCCTAGGCCTTAAACATTTGTCCTATATGGATAGACTCAAAAAACGCCAACTATTCTTTGTCTCATATCGTCTACTTAGAGGCGATCTCTGCTTGACTTACAAAGTCCTGTCTGACCCAGCTCTGTTAGAAGTGCTACGTCTAAAGAAATCCCAATCCCTCTGCACCACATGCTCCAGAGACCTCAACCACATTACCACAATCAACAGAATATGCTGGAGGGACAAGTTCATAACCCAGAGACTGCCCATGCTATTGAATAGACATCCCATACATTTCAAGCAGAGCACCTTACTAGCCCTCTTCAAGAGAAATCTTGATGAGAGGATGGGAAATAGAAAATTCACCCCAGGGATCAGTCCAGTGGATTTACTTGACAGAGGCACTGGGAACTAAGGTTGGGTGGCACGTTGCCAGGGTAATCCTATGGGCTAGGCTTGTAAAGGCTCCAGGGCCATTAGCCTAGTATGAACCTATATCAACAGTAACTGCATAGGGACTGTCTGCAGATCAGATGGGTCCACCAAAATTTCAGTGAACTTTTCTGTTTCGTTTTATGTTTTTTTTTTGGTACACTATGTCAATCTTTGTGAAATAAGTTTATGGTGATGCTCTGTTCTCATTTCTTTTTAAGTTTTTTACTGCAGATGCTACAAAAACAAAGTGTATGACTTTCTGTGCAGGGAATGATATTATGACAGATTAACAGCTGAGGGTTTCCAGAGACAAACTGTTTGGCAAATTTCAGTCTAATTTTTATTGCATGCAAAAATGAGACATTTTCATTAAAGGACAACAATGGGTTTTCTATTATTAAATGCTCAACTTCTCTGTCCTTTTTCTCCCTATTTATTGTCCCTGCTATGAATAAATGACAACATAGCATTTAAAATATTTTAAATTGACTGTTTCTCTCCACTAGAACAGTAACATACTGTACTGTGGTGGTTTCACTTTCAAAAGACTTTTATCCCGCCCTGGAAAAGTCTCCAATTCATTGGTGTCATCAAGGCCACTGAATACAGGTAGTTTTCTGGCCAGTTCCTTCCCATGTCTGATATCACCATGACTGTCCTAAACACCCACCCATGCTGTGATTCACAACTCCCTGATCCTTTCCCTACCCATACAGAAAGTTCATAGGTAGGTACTAGGCTATTGGCCCTAGGGCCTATATAAGCCTAGCAAAACGGTACCCTGGCTTTTGCCACCAAAGAAAGTTACTTTCCTGTGCCCCTGTCAAGCAGAGCCACAGAAGTGATCCCCAGGGTGAATTTCCTATCTCCCATCCAATCATCAAGATTTTTTCTTGAAGAGTGCTAATGAGGACCTTTGTTTGCTATAGATAGGTAGTTTGTTCCAGAGTATGGGAAGTATCAGGGACAGGAATCTATCCCTCCAGCATGTTCTGTTTATTGTGGTGACAAGGTTTAGGTCCCTAGAGCATGTAGCTCGGAGGGATTGGGATTTCTTTAAGTGGAGCATGTCCAACAGCTCTGGGTTTGACATAGCTTTATATGTTAGGCAGAGATCGCCTCTGAGTAGACGATATGCGACAGAGTAAAGCTGGAGTTTTTTGAGATGCTCTGCGTAGGCCATCTGTTTGAGGCTGGTAATCCTCTTTGTGAGGTATTTCTGTGGCCTTTCCAGTTGTAGATGTCTTGTGAGGTACATACCAAAAGGGGTGTTGTACTCTATAATGGGTCTAATAAGTGATGAGTAGAGGGGAACAATGACCTCTTTTTTCCTGGATGAGGAACCTTTTGTGATGAGGTGTGCCACATAGAAGGATTTCCTGACTACTGTGACAATGTGATTATCAAAGGATAGGCTACTGTCCACCTGTGTTACAAGGTCTCTTATCACATTTTCGGTGTTAAGTAGACTACCACCTATGTGGTAGTTAATGGGTACAGAGTTTTACCAAAAGGGATGACAATGCACTTTTTGGCATTGAGCTTGAGGCCATGGCTTTGACACCAGGCATCTGTCTCAGTGAGGCCCTTTTGTAGGATGTCCACATCATTAGGAGTTTTGATTATGGCTCCTCGTTTGCAATCATCTCCGAACTTTGTTAGCCAAAGACCTTCTGTGTTAGCCTGTACATTAGAGAAGTAGATACCAAACAGGAGAGGACCTAGGACTGAACCCTGTGGTACTCCACTTGTCACTGGTCTGAAGTTGGATTTAGAGTCTGCTACTTTCACATTGTGGGTTCTGTCAGTAAGCCAGTTGGCAACCCATCTTGTGACATAGGGATTTATACCTAGTTTAGTGAGTTTATCTATAATTCCAGAGTGGGGGATGGTGTCAAAAGCCATGGCGAGATCTAGATAGGCTGTGTGAACCACCTTACCCTCATCTACGGCTTTGGTGACTGCGTCAAAGAACTCCATCAATTTTAGGAGACATGATCTGGCTTTTATAAACCTGAACTGGGTAGGGTCCAGCATTTGGAGATTACCAGTGTCATTGTTTATAAGTTCCATGACGATACGTTCTATAGCCTTGCAGACCAGGCTCGTCAAGCTAATGGGGCGGTAGTTCCAGGGGTCCGTGGTGGCTCCCCTTTTGTGGAGTGGGATAACCATTGCTGTGCACCATTCAGTGGGCACAAAGCCTGAGGTGATGCTATGACTGAAAATGGTACTTAGGTGGGGTGCCAGTTCGTTCTGAAGTTCATGTAGAACGCAGCCTGGGATGTTGTCAGGTCCCATGGATGCTGTGTTCTTGGCTTTGGAGAGTGTGTTTTTTACCTGTGCAGCCATGATTACAGGAACTTTGCATTCTTCCGGTATAGAGATGGGCCCTTTAGGGGATTAGAGAGGGGTAAAGTTAGCACTGAACATATTTGCCAGGATGTTGGCAATATCAGTTGGTTCTGTATATTTTGTGCCATTGTGCTGCAACTTAGAGCAGATCTGAGTGTTGCCATTGAGATTCTTGACATAGCTATAGAATGCTTTGTGGTTGTCTTTAGAATCAGTGTCGATTTTGTTTTTGTAACTAGCTTTGGAAGATTTTATGAGGGATCTCAGCTTCTTACTGAGGCTGACTATGGAGTTCTTCCAATCATGGGATTTTACTCCTTTTTGCAACAGTTTCTTTCTTCTGTTGTAGAATTCATTTATGGCAGGGGACCACCAGATTGGCTTCCTTTTTATGGAGGATAGCATCTTGGTTCTGTTAAGGACTGCACGATCCATGCACTCGTGTAAGTGCTTATAAATTGCAATTGTATAGGATTCAGCAGTCGTACCTCTATTGTCCATCAGCATGGATGTCGTGAAGTTTGCCACTTCTGTCTTAAGAAGCGTGAAGTTGGCTTTAGAGAAAATTTTACGGTGGTTTCCCTAATGGGGGGTGGGGGTGGATGCGGATGTCTAGGAAGATTTGCTTGTGGTCGGATCTGACCAATGAAGAATTAATCTCTGGTGTGGAACACTGGTTACCCATGTTGGTAATGACCAGGTCTAGGATATTGTTGCCCCTGGTGGGGGTGTGAATAAGTTGATCCAAGGCATTAGAATTTATAAATTCCAGAAAACGTTGAACACAAGAGTTGATACATGAGTAGTTTTCCCTGTTAATGGTGGGGTAGTTGAAATCACCCATTATTAGGGTGTTAGGTTGTACCCTAATATTTTCCAGTGTATCAAGAAATGAGGAGTGGGAATCCTGAGACATGGTGGGGTTTCTGTAGCAAGCTACAATTTGGATTGTGGTCTTGCCCAGAGTTAGTTGCACTTGGATAATCTCAGATGCATTATGCTGAGCAACTAGCCTGGAGGTGTGGATATCCTTAATGAATATGGACATGCCTCTGCCTTTAGTGCTTCGGTCCAGGTTAGGTGGCCAAAAGGTGTGGTATGAATTATAGCCTGGTAATGCAGGGGTGCTCTCTAGACCCTTGAACCAGGTCTTTGTCACTGTACAGCTGTCGATGTTCTCCATTTTAAGGAGTGCCTCGAGTGAGTGCATTTTGAGGTTTAGACTTCTAGCATTAAGTAGCATTACCCTCAGATTTTGCTTGCTTGTACCTGTTACGGTGGTGAATTTGTCATTTGAATCTTACTTAAAACAGGCACTATAAGGGTGGCAAGAGCCTTAGCCAGTATCCGTAATCCCAAGGGTGACAGGTGCAGGCCATCTCTGGCAAAGCATTGTGGTTTGTCGATCATGTCATCCCAGGCAGACAGATATTGGATCCCCTTAGAATGTCACCAAAAGCTTAGCCAATTGTTGAAGTCAATCATTTTGTCTTTGTACTGTGGTATCGTTCTGGGTGATGGCAGGATGCTACTCAGGGCTAGGGTCCTACTTGCCTGGGCTACAATATCGGACAGCTCCTCCATGTCTCTTTTCATGTAGTCCAGCAAGGTACGTCTCAGGTCATTCACACCAACATGGACAATAACAAAGTCATATTTGTACTTGCTGTGGAGTGACCTGAGTGCATGCATTATGTGGTGGATCCTGGCACCTGACAGGCAGCTGACAGTAACTTTCTCCTTGTTTAGCCTCATGAGTGGAACATCAGTGTGCCTGACTATAGATTCACCTATGACTAGAGTGTAGGGTACATTGTTATGCCTTATGGGCTGCGGTTGAGTGGCACACTGAGTTTGTGGGCTATGTGTCATTTGGCTTGTGTTGGGGGGTGGAGGATGCTTGCGTTTCTGCTTTGGAGTTCCCTGTTGCTTGGGTAGATTTTTTTTGAGAGCCTCCGTGAATGTAGGTGTGTGTTTTGTGCTTCTATGTGTGTGTTTTGGTGGTGTAGGATTTGAGGGACTATGTGATGAGTATGGTGTGGTGCAAGGGTTTACCTTCTCCTCTTGACTGTCTAGTCCAGTCTTGGGTGAAGAGAGCTTTGCTTCTAGTCTGGCTATACAAGTGCATCTCTCCCAGGTTGTAGTGTTGGGTGGTAGGAGGAGAGGGTTGTCTGTGTATATGAGGCAGTTGCTGCATTGCACCAAGATGCCCAGATTCATCAGGTAAACAGGAGAAAACACTGGGAGCTGACCCTTAGACATGCCTGGATAGGTGCTTATTTATTAAGTACTAAAAAGTGTTTTCCTCTAGACAAGTGAGGAAAGTTGAGTGCTGTAATAATTTGTAGCTTATTTAGTGCTTACAATGAGTTCTGAACAAGTGCTGAGCTCAAAGAAACAGATTTGAGTGCTGAAACTAGAAAACTGGCTAGTTCTAAGAAACAAAATTGCAAGCTAGAAGGCTTCCCTCCAACACAGAAAGGCTTGGGGCCTCAGAAGCTTACAAACAGTCCTGGATACAGCAAATCTGTATCTGGACTAGACAACTTACAGGAAAGGCAGGAAACAAGCTTAGAAAAGTCTTTTTTTTTTTTTTGTAAAGTGGAAAGGGGAAAGGAGGAGCAAACACTAACTGGGTTGGCCTTCTCAAATGTTCTCCCTGGATTAGGTAGAATGAGATAATGACACTAAACTGGGAGGAGTGTCCCAGATCAAATTTATAGTAGGGAAGGCAACTGCAAAAAAAACAGGATACCAATAGGGACGAAGGGTGGGAAACAAAAATCAGAACAAACAAACCCAACCAGCTGCTTAACAATAGTAGAAAATTTCTAGTTAATACCTCACACGCAGTGAAAATAGTTAGCAAAGTATATGCAGACAATAAAAGTGCTATAAATAACTCAGAAATAAGCAAAAAACAGGATACTTAATGTTATATATCACAGATTAGTTGGCTCAGAGCCCTTCCTCTGACTTCCTCAGATTAGCTCAGTGTGAAATGGCAGAAACACTCACAAGTTAACTTTTTAAGTAACAAAGCTGAAACCAGAAACAACTTTAAAAAAAAGCTTGAAAGAACCAATGAGGTGCTTACTCCAAGCCATAGTCCAGGCAACCCCAGTCAGCCAATGACCACAAACAATTCACTCTCATTGAAATGCTATACTGGCTTTGGCTAAGCTATGATGACCTTGAACATGTGCTCAGACACACAGCCTCTACTAACAAACAACTAGGCTCAAAACACTAGCCTGAATATGGACAATGCTACACTACCAACACTACTTAGGTAGAAAAAAAACTGCAGAAATGTTTAAACAGATAAAGGATCAAGGAGACTCTAGAGAATGCTTTTAACTACAAACAAGTTATGTGATACACTCCTTAGCAGGAAATCAGAATAAACAATCCCACCCAGATGCTTAACAATTGTAGAAAATTTAGTTAATACCTCACACACAGTGAAACTAGCTAGCAAAGTATATGCAGACAATAAAAGTGCTATAAATAATTCAGAAATAAGCAAAATGCAGGATACTTAATGTTATATATCACAGATTAGTTGGTTCAGAGCCCTTCCTCCGACTTCCTCTGATTAGCTCAGTGTGAAAGCTAGAACATGGAAACAGTACATGAATCAAGTCTCCTGTTGTAAGCTGTCAATCACAGAAGGCAACAGCTCAAATTACCTTTAGCACTTTGACAGCTAGGGAAGTTAGATGTGAAGGAGGATGGGAAATGAGTCAAAGTAGTACAATTCAAGCTTCACAAAAAAAACTGCAGTTTAGCCATTCTAAAAAGAATCAGCAGTAAAAAGCACATTGAAAGTCTGTTTTGTGGCATTTGCATGGTTTGTGTTTTAAATAGTAATTGAATGGCATGAAATCTTACTTAATACTAATTGACTGAAAGCAGTGTATGCATGTAAAAATCAGTGCAGTAACAGGAGCTTTAGGAAGAAAGAGGCTTGCATGAAATAACTTTTTACAGATGAGCACTGCATTGTGGGATACCTAGAAGCAGACTAAACAATCAGAATTACTTCAAGATGCCAGACCCCATGTGGTCAGACTCAGAAATTATGTATAAAAATATTTAAAAACCTGTAAATAGTCCCTGAGTGGTGTTAAAATGTAAGAAACACCAAACCATGATGAAATAAACATGTTTTTGAGTCTGTGGGTGTGGTTCTCCTTTAACGTGGCAATGTCAATGATCTTTGTAACCTGTTATCAGATAAGGCATTCCACTACTCGAATATCAGATAACTGCTGTCATTAGTATTGGTATCCTTTTTTTTTATTATAGCAGTGTTGTTTATCTGGTTGTTTCTAAGTGCGTTTTATATGAACATGACATGTGGCATGTTTAATTTTAGGTCTAAAAATGTATTATTGTTGTGTATATTACTGCATCACAGGGACAGTAAGCAGAGGACACAATCATGAGTTTAAATGTATGGCAAATATCAAGTCTGTTAAACATACAGAGTACATCATAAGATCTTATAATGTGAAAAACATGCTGTAAGATGACATAAGATTCCAGTAAGAGGGTATTTTGTAATACCATATGTATCCATTTTTCATGTTGTTTTGTACAGTGAAGTTCGGGGAACACTTTTTTAGACAACTGTAACCCACAAAATTCAGAGGGGTAGCAGAGCTGCGCCAACAATGTTAATGATTAGACATCGATATGTACACAGGGATATCATGCCTTGTCACTGTTAGACTTCATTATGCTGTGTCTTGAATGCTGCAGTTTTACTGTGACACTTTTCAATGCAAAACACAGTGCTATCAATAAATTAACCATTAAATATTGAGTGAGAGAGAGAAAGACAAACAAGAGGCACCGTGTTCATCTTAGGTCTCAATTTAGATAAAAATACTGAACATTGCCAATGGTATGGAGGCTGACTTTGACAGACTTAATACCCGTTTATGAAACTGATCTCTAACAACATGTCTGCCAAAAATGTTTTCAGAATATTTCCACAATGAAGGAGTACATTTTTTGATGTCTTTCAAGGAATATGATATTTCAGAACTGAAGAAAATGTCTCACTTTGGACAAAGACATCTTCATTGAAATCAAATGTGAAACATTTCCTATTCTGCTTTAAGGTGGAAAATGTAATGTATTCAGTGTAAACATGCAGTAACACATTTCACTATAGTGTTGAAATACTTGAACTTAGGTGACATGACACAAAATATAATGCATGGATTTTTGCTAGAAATACCAATTACATAGGACAAGCTTGTTGTATTCAGTTGTTCTCATGATGTAGAGCAAAAAAGGCAGACCTTCATGTTACAGATAACCGAGTGTCTTTATTTGCATATGTTGCAAAAGCTGATTATGGACTGACTGAAAATTTTTACAGAGATCAAAAGGTTGCCTTATGAGATATGAATAGTCTTAGTAGTTAAGATTCAGGCATGGAAAACAATGGTACAGAGGCCATGATATAAGTTAGTAAGTATATGGTGCAACACAGAGGTCAGTATGAGAAGGAATATATTACATGGTAATTGAAGAAAAACAACTTTAATTACCCATTAGAGGAGTATAACAGAGATATGTGCAGGCAGTAGGGTAATACCTCAGGAATTACAGAGAGTCAAGTGACACAAGGTGACTCTTACATAATGGTCTGAATGATAACCATTTGAAATAATAAAGTCATGAAATGTGGAGACTGAATGAATGAAACACTGGACTTGCGTATACTAAGCCTGAGATGCCATTTTTCGTAATATTCCTTTTTCCAAGGTATGGAGATCTTGGAGTTGGTATATATAAGTTTGTGGGTGGTGTGGGGGCTTTCCCCTCCCTATGTGGGGGGTGTAGGGGGCCTTAAACCCCACAAAAAGATGTTTTAAGCAGAAGAGCGATTTTCAAGATTCACTTTTTGACGGGCTTTTGGTCTTTTTTTTTTTTTCAGCTTGTTGGCAATTGGCTGTTGACATTTCAATAGGGAGCCAGTCTGAATGCTGAACTTGGGACTACTGACCTCATTTGACAAGAGTTCCATTTGAAGAGAATATTGGTGTTAGATGTTACTTGATTTTTCTCATCTTTAGGAATTATGTTTCATGTCTGAGAATATGCTTTTTTTAGTACTCCTTGATCAGGCCTGATAGACTATAAACCTTTTATCTGAGTCTGTGTTATGATCACATGTAGTAATGTAGGTAAAAGTACAATTTCAGCTATCTGAAAGTTTGGAAAGAGACTTTGTTTTAGTTTTAAGAGGCTCCAAGTTTTTCTTAATTTGTTTTACTATAGTGTGTGCATGTTCTTAAAATATTAAATTACTATACAGCACCTGATATGTGAACAGTCATACTATCCAGTGAGTCTTTGGTTTCATAGAAGTATTTCTGTATATGATCAGCTTGGTTTTCTTGTCATTCAAACCATGATTACATAGCTGCCAGCGACTGACAAGGGTGTTGACACGCTGACTGAGCTGAAGAGGAGCATGGAATCACTTGCATGTTGTATCAGATGAAGTCTATTGAAATGTTCAAACAATGAGTTTGTGAATGATGAGAACAGTAAAGGACAAAAGGACAAACTTGTGAAATTCATACACATGATACAAATACTGTGGGAAGAAATAGCCAGGGAATTGTTATGGATAGGCTTGTATAAGCCCTAGAGCCGATAGCCTAGTACCAACTTATGAACCTATGATAGAGGCCTCTGTCGGGATATAGCTCACAGCCTGTATTTCAGATAGCTTGTGAACAAACTACAATTTTGGAAAACATAATATACACTAAAATAAAATAGTTGTGTGCATTGCACTTAGTACTCTGTCATGAGATTAGCACAATTCATAATCTTGGAGTGTATGAATGAAGTGCTGACACCAAACATCTGTAAATCATGCCCTGGTGCACACAGTACATGTGTGGTGTCATACAGTGCACATTCTGTTAAATGCTTTATGACTACATTGTAATGATGCACTTGAAGTTGTGGGAAAGATGCCACTAACCTTTATATACTAAATCACATGAAAGCCTCATTGTACAATCACTCATATTATCATTTGCCTCCATCTATTGCACAATTACAAATATGCAGGGCTGATTTAATAGAAAAAGCTGATGGTACCAGTATCGCACTAAACTTGAACACAAAATGGGAAACACACTGCACATCCTTGCAGTGATGGTAATGAAATTTGGGATGGGTGGGGTGGACACACATCAAGGCATGAGGCACATAGATGCCCCGGTTGAGAAGGGACTGCA
Organism: Protopterus annectens; assembly: GCF_019279795.1. Lineage (NCBI taxonomy): Eukaryota > Metazoa > Chordata > Ceratodontiformes > Protopteridae > Protopterus > Protopterus annectens. Next base: position 321,716,554 of record NC_056749.1, read on the forward strand.
CACATCAGATATTTGAGTCACAGCAGTTCTGTTTTAGTCTACAGAGGTCTGCTTACGGAGCATATCCATAGAATGCATAGCAACCTATACATGGATACTACTTCATCTGCTCCAGACATGTAAAGAGATACTGAAGATACTGAAATCATGACCATCTCTTCACTGCTTCATGGTCATGGAAGAAAGTAATTCATAATTATAGCAGGCTCAGTGTTCATAGCTGCAGTATGTATATAATTTTCAAGTATGTTAAGTAAGGGATTTGGTTTTGTCTGTACTCTCACTGGTAGGGAGTTTTGTTGTCACTGTATTTCAGAGGGTAGTGAGAGCACTTATGGTAGGGAGTTTTATTGTCAGTGTGTTTCAGAGGGTAGTGGGATTGGTGGTGGTAGGGAGTTTTACTGTCCCTGTGTTTCAGAGGGTAGTGGGAGTGTTGGTGGTAGAGAGCTTTTTTGTCGGTATGTTTCAGAGGGTGGTGGGAGTGTTGATGGTACAGAGTTTTGCTGTTGCTGTGTTTTAGAGGATTGGTAGTGAGTTTTGTCACTGTGTTTCAGGGGGGTAGTGGAAGTGGTGGTGGTAGTTACTTTTGTTGTCACTTTGTTTCAGGGGGTAGTGGGAGTGGTGGTAGTAGTAAATTTTGTTGCCATTGTATTTTAGAGGGTAGTCAAAATGTTCCTGGTAGTTAGTTTTGTTGTCACTGTATTTCAGAGGGTAATGGGAGTGTTGGTGGTAGTGAGTTTTGTTGTCACTGTGTTTCAGAAGGGAGAGGGAGTGGCGATGCTATTACTGTTATGTCAGTGTCACTCAGCTACCCTTTGCAGAAGATTTTCTTCTACTAATTTAGGTGAAGGTTTGTACATTTGCATGAGGTACACACTGCTGTTGTGCAGTAACGTGAAAAATCTGGATGTTTTGTATAAAGTTTGGTGTGGCTCTTCCCTTCTTTATGTTCCACAGTTTCTGTCAATAACAGACATAATTCCTCCTTTACTTCGGTATTTCTGAATCTTGCATTTCACCAACAACCCTTATTTGGTTTGCTATTCATTCGCTCGCATTTTCCATCTACCCCATGGCAAAGAGGAATTTACTCTGCTTTTCTGTTTGTACATGACCTGAGCAACTACAATCCATGTTAACAAACACCATCCCAGTCATTAGTGTTTGGATGCACCCTGAGGCTTGGAACCTATGTAGCAGGTTAATGGTTAACTACACATATGGATTTCATAAACCCAAGAAACAACGTAGCTACTTGCATTGCTTTAGATCAACTAGTAGCCACATAATTTCTGAACTTTAGTAAGGCAGTCAGAATGCAGTTCTGAAGCAATGATGAATGACAGTATGAAGGCTGTGCTTGTGTAATTGGTCAATTATTTGTTTATGGATGGGGACATCTGTTATTTTGATAGATGTCTTAGGTACTTACAGGTCTATAGTTTTCAGCTTCATGGCACAGACACATCTGATTACTGTAATTATCTTAGTTTCCTTATAACATGCTATACCTCTCAACCTCTTAATGCAAGAATTCTGGACAAAGCTAAAAAAATGGGGGGGGGGTGGCAAAATCAAGGACAATTGTAAATATTGCTCTTGTAAGCTTAGAGATCTGATAGAATAACATCTTGCATTGGCATTATTTTCTGAAGGATATAAGTCTGAAAAACAAGTGTCTGTTATTATTTAGTGACTTCAGTCCTCCATGATTTGCCAAAAAATCATAGGTTTTGTGATGTGCAGACCAAAAATAAGAGGCAAATGTCCAAATGGTTGAGAGGTATATGTTACAGTAGGAATGCAAATTATTGGTAGAGAAATAAATGTAGCCAGTTTCTGTTAGCATGCATTTGGGAAACTGACTATATGAAAAGAGATGTTGTCCTTTAGTTTTGGCAGTATTTTTTTTACTGTTATTATTGATACTGGTACAAATACAAACTATAAATAGTTTATGTTGATAAGAATAGTAGATTAATTTTATATTGCTTAAAATTGTTTGCATGTATTTGTTACTTCTCTATGTTTACTAGTAAAGCATGTAACCAAGGTCCAAAACACCACCAAGAAACAACAGACAATGGCACTGATGGTCAGTAAAAACTGGAAAGTAAATAGCTTAGCGTATAAAAACTTTATTCCATGCTTTCGTCTCAGCAGGACTTCTTCAGAACAAACAAAAACAAAATCAAGACAATCACATTAATATACTTGATTCAAAAAGCTGTAAATCAATGAAAAAGTTTCATTGAACAATTAATTAATTAAAACCACCTAAGCCACAACAGAATCCTTAAAGCAACATTCATGAATAAATAAAACTGTCAGAAAACTACAAAAACGTATTTAAGACTTCCTAATAATTTTCCTGTATTTTAAAAAAACATTTGATGTTAATAGCAATGTTTAAACCGGGCTTTTTGTCAGCCCCTAATTTAATCTGCCAAGCAGTTTATTTTTGTTCCAGAATATTCTTGTAATCACCTTTTCTGGGGTCAACAGATACTTCTAAAATAGAAAACAAGATTTTTTTTTATATTTTGAACATTCTGTAGTATCTTTATACAAAGCATTGTTGGAGTCCTTATTCTTAATACTATATACGTGTTCTCTGATACGCACCATTAAAATATGAGTGGTCATCCCTACATAGTATGCATCGCAGCCACTACATAACCTGATGTACACTACCCCCCTACTTTTACAAGACAAATGGCCAGGGACTTGAATGGTAAATTCCAAATGTGGTAAAAAGATATACGGTCCCTCTGAAATGAACCTGCAAAATTACAGTGATCACATTTGAACATCCCCCTTTTGGTATTCCCAATAAACTTGTTTGTCTTACTACTACTTCTTTCAAGGACATTTTTAAGAAAATTGGTATTTCTATACACAAAATTGGGTTTGGGACCCAAGATGTTAAGTAGGTCACTATTATCCTCCACAATCTTCCACCTTTTCTGCACAATTTCCCTTATACCTTTACAATCCATGGTTGTATCCAAATTGCAAACAGTACTGTTGACAGATCTGTTGATTTTATCAACTTGTTTGCTGACAAAAGGATATTTGAGTATAGCTGGATAAAACCTATCCCTTTTGTCTAATATATCGAAGTGCAGGGTATCAAGATAGTCCTGATCATAACCTCTATCTAAAAACAGAGGTAATTCTAGAAAACTCTTCCTGCAAATCTGAAAGGGAAGTGGTCATCCGGCAAGCCCCGGTGTACTGACCCTTGGGTATATTCTTTTTAATAAAGAAAGGATGGTTACTTTTGGAATGTAAGTAACCATTAGTAAAAGTATCCTTTCTATAAATCTTACTATAAAACTTTCAGATGTATCATTCCAACCTAGACTTACATCAAGAAAATTGACATGATGTCCACAACCACTCTTAACAAATTGCAAGAAGCCAGACCTTGAATTTAGGTCATAAAGAAATTGTTCACAAACATCATTGTTACCTTCTATGACAAAGATCAGATCATCTACAAACCTTGCATAAAAATGTACGTTATATAATAATCTCAAGTTGGAGAGAACATTAGCCTCCCACCAAGTCATGACAATATTTGCATATGAGGGGGCAGCAGGAGACCCCATTGCTACCCCCTTGCATTGTCTACAAAAATGCCCATTAAAGATAAAAAAATTGTGTTCTAACACTATCTCTAATAAACTACACACCAAATCAATTTGTTCAACCCCAAAGCTGGAATGCAAGGAGAGAAATTCTCTGATTGCTTCCACACCTGCTTGGTGTGGAATGCAGGTGAACAGTGAAACTACATCTACTGTAAAAATAATGCGTCTGTCACATGTGTAAGAAAAAGTAGAAGCAAACTCCCTATATTTGTCTAGGAAGTCCCATGAGTCTTTCAAATAAGACTCTAACCTTTGTACAACAGGGAATCTATAAGCAAAGCTAAGCCCTCTGTGGCTGAATGAGGTGCCAAAACTATTGGCCTAAAAGGAGGATGGTCTAAAGACTTATGGGTTTTAGGAATACCAAAAAGTGTTCCGACCTTTGTTTTTTCCACCAAAATAAAAATTGTAAGTGTCAAGATCCAAACTTTGGTTCATAAGTGCTTCGTATAAAAATGCTCTAATATAGTGAAAACTATGATGAATTTCCCTAACATTCACTTCTGTGTATTCTTCAGGGTTACTAAGTAACTCAAACATGGCAACATTGTATTGTTCCATGGTCATAATTACAATATTTCCCCCCTTATCACTTTTCATGTATCTCAAGTCATTTCTCTCAACCAACTTTGAGCTTTACGCTCAAGTTGAGATAAATTGGCATACCATTTACAACTAGACTTTCTACTATTCAAAAAACAATTTATGTCTTGAATACAAACTTCCTCGAACACTCAAAGTTTGATTCAAAGTCGGAGTATAACAAGATGGTTTACATAACCTAGAATTACACAGTTCAATGTGATGTAATAAGTAATTCAAATTAAGGTAATGAACAAAATGTTTAAAATCAATAACAGTTCATGAAAAATCTGCCTTTTTTGTAGGAACAAAGTTGAGCCGGTAACTTAATACACTCAATTGATTCTCATTCAAATGAGCACCAGATACATTAATTATACTAAATTTATTGTCAAAAGAGCTTACTGTTAGTCATTTGATGATTCTGAGGTGGTTAAACCTCTCACCTTCATGTCCCGAGTCCTCTCTGTTCTGTTCTCTTGTTTCAGCAAAAAAGCCGAGGTTTTGGGAAGTGCACCAGCAACATTTGTATTAGAAGAGACCGTGTTGCATGTCGCATCATTGTTGACTGAGAAATCACCTGTCTCTGCTTCATTCTCATTCTCCAAGAGAATGGTGTTTGTTTTCTCCACCCTAAAAAATCTCGTAGTCAAATTGGAGTGCTGTGATTGTTTGGCTGGACCTGTAGCCCAGCACAGTCTATTGGAACTGCTCTTATAAACCCATCCACCTTTCTTATGAAAACCAGAGGAGTTATTAACAAAAGCCTGCTTGTCACTTGTTTTTATTGTTTTTGATCTTCGGAACAAAATTCGTGTAAGCAGTACCTTCTTCATATGCATTCACATCCCTCAACAGTTTATTGTGCTTACGCTCAATAACTTCAATTTCGTGTAGTTCAACTTCTTTGAGAAGCTGATCAAACACACAATCTGAATGAAATTCTCTCATTAACATACAAAGTTCTTCATCAATCTTTGTGATGTCCCATTTTAATAAGGACATCTTTTTATGATTGTCTATGAGAATTTTAAGCAACTGCAAACCCGCAGTATTAAAGACGGTTGTAAGTTCTCCAAAAAATGGATGAGAAACGGTAATGCCATTAGGGCATTTAAAGAACCTTAAGCCCTTTGGAACAATTTCTAACTCAGTACATCTATGGAAATACTGGATTTCTAAGTCCGGAGACTGGTATTTCTTTAATAATTTACAAAGGCCATCACATTTGTTGTTAAATTCATCTGTCCTAGCCTTGGTAGTCTTGTAATCAATCAGCCTTGAGAAAAGGGTCAAATCTATTTTCCAAAACAGATCAAATGTCGTTATATTGAACTGGTTTGATATTGACCATTACAGACGAACCATTCTCTCCCAAACCACTTGTAGTATGTAAATCAATCACTGTTACTCGCTCATCATCAGAACTAGCAATTTGTTCAACAACAGCATTCTCTTTAGCAACCAAAGTCTTTAGACTCTTTTGTATCTCATTCAGAGAAGTTAGTAACAGATGAAACCGAAGGTGTAGGATGTATGGTAACCTCCAAAAGTGGATCACTTTCCATCTCGGCCATCAAAGAACATGCAGCAAAAGAGCATTACTAGTAAAGCATGTAACCAAGGTCCAGAACACCACCAAGAAACAACAGACAATGGTACTGATGGTCAATAAAGACTGGAAAGTAAATAGCTTAGCGTATAAAAACTTTATTCCACGCTTTCATCTCAGCAGGAGTTCTTCAGAACAAACAATAAAAACCAAATCAAATTTACCACAGTTGGAATTTACCATTCAAGTCCCTGGCCATTTTTCTTGTAGAAGCATGCATTAAGTCCTGATCTATGATATCTAATGGCAGCAGTTTATGCTTCTTTAATCAATCGGTTTAGGTGTGATAGGATGAAGTTGTGTTTTTAGTTAGTGTACATCGGGTTATGTAGTGGCTGCGATGCATACTACGTAGGGATGACCACTCGTATTTTAATGGAGCGTATCAGAGAACACATATATAGTATTAAGAATAAGGACTCCAACAATGCTTTGTATAAACATACCACAGAATGTTCAAAATATAAGATATTCTTGTTTTCTATTTTAGAAGAAGTATCTGTTGACCCCAGAGGAAATGATTACAAGAATATTGTGGAACAAAAAGAAACTGCTTGGCAGATTAAATTAGGGGCTGACAAAAAGCCCGGTTTAAACAATGCTATTAACATCAAATGTTTTTTAAAATACAGGAAACATATTATTAGGAAGTCTTAAATAAGTTTTTGTAGTTTCCTGACAGTTTTATTTATTCGTGAATGTTGCTTTAAGAATTCCATTGTGGCTTAGGTGGTTTTAATTAATTGTTCAATGAAACTTTTTCATTGGTTTACAGCTTTTTGAACCGAGTATATTAATGTGATTGTCTTGATTTGGTTTTTATTGTTTGTTCTGAAGAAGTCCTGCTGAGACAAAAGTGTGGAATAAAGTTTTTATACGCTAAGCTATTTACTTTTCAGTCTTTATTGACCATCAGTACCATTGTCTGTTACTTTTCTGTGTTTACTGAGTTAGGTTATATACCCCAGGATTTTGGAAATTCTGTTTACAGCATCTCTGCTTTCCACATGCTCTTTTACTGATTTGTTCATTTAAGAGTCAGCGAATGCAGTTCAGAAGTAAAAAAAAGGCTGAATGAAGTATTTGAATGCACTTTAAAGTTCATTACTATTTCCTTTGTTGTTCTGTGGTGTCTGCTGATTGCTTTTAAAAATTCTTGGCTTCAGAAAAGTGTATGACAAGCCTATCTTTTCCCCATTTTTGGAATATAATCATAGCACTCCATGCACTGCAAGCAAATGGCAGCTTCATCCACTTTACATGTGACCACCAGTAAGGAAACAATTCAAGAGAAGTGAGTTAAACATTTAGAGATTTCACTATGAAAAAGAACAACTACTATTTAAACAACACGATTAAAGATCCACCATGTCTTCCATTTTGAAAAATGTTAGTGTCATCAACTATTGATTAAACAGTGTGAGATATATATATATATTGTTTTGGTGTTCTTGTGTGTCATGTGTTTTGAAATATTTTTGTGACTCCAGTCTCTTTGGCATTGGTGTTTGGATTTAAAGGGGTCATTTAGTTTCAGCTACCTGGGTCATGGCAATGCCAGTCTGCTGCATTAAGTCCTGATCTATGATATCTAATGGCAGCAGTTTATGCTTCTTTAATCAATCGGTTTAGTTGTGATAGGATGAAGTTGTGTTTTTAGTTAGTGAAAGGATAATGTAAATCGCTTAGGAGATGTACTGCTGTCATAAACTGCCCTTCGTTGCATTCCTCCAGAACGGCCTCACAGAAACAAACGACTGGTGCCAGAGTCATGGCCTTAAACTAAATGCCAAAAAATGTATAGTCATCCCTTTTGGAAAAAACAAAGTACCCACAAATTACCACATAGGTGCTAATCCATTAAGTATGGAAAAAGTAATCAGAGACCTGGGGACCCAAGTTGACAGTGACCTGTCATTTGACACCCACGTCGCCAAAGTGGTTAGAAAGACCTTTTACCCTGCCCACCTTATCGTGAAGGGATTCACATCCAGATCAAAGGATGTCATTGTACCCTTATATTCCTCCCTTATCAGGCCTATGATTGAGTACAATGCCCCATTTGGTATGTACCTCCCCCGGCACCTGCAGCAGCTGGAGAGACCCCAAAAGTACCTTACCAAGAGGATCAAGGGTCTCCAGCATATGTCATATGCTGCCAGACTGAAAAAGCTCCAGCTCTATTCAGTAGCATACCACCTGCTCAGAGGTGATCTGTGCCTTACAAGGCCATGTCCAATTCAGAATTAATGGACATGCTCCACCTCAAAAAATCCAAATCCATCAGAGCCATGAGAGCTAAAGATCTAAACCTCAGCACAAATATGAACAGGACATGCCGGAGGGACAGATTCATAACCCAGAGGCTTCCCGCACTCTGGAACAGGATACCTGTCCATGTTAGACAGAGCCCCTCACTGACTCTCTTCAAGAGAAATCTGGACAAATGGATGGGTGATTGTAGGTTTACCCCGGGGGTCATCTCTGTGTCATTGCTAGATAGAGGCAGAGTAAACTAAATTCAATTTAAATTGTACACTTTTGTATCATTACATGGGGTGGCGAAAGCCACATACACTTTGGCTAGGCTTATAAATGCCCTAGGGCAGATAGCCTAGTACTATACTATGAAACTATGAAACTATAATACATACACTGCCTTTTTAATATTTATGAAATATCTTTCTGCGTTTGCTAGCCAAACTTTTTGTACTGTTTGCAATGTATTCAGTGCTTGTACACTTTTATACATTGTGACTGCCAAATGGCGCTGGTTTTGACTGAAAATGCCCTTGCACTAGCTTGCCTACCCATGTAACAGCTGTAAAATAAACAAATGTGTAGCAGGTTTGGTAAAGTTGTACTGACAGTAAAGTGTTCAGATTGTTATGCAAGACTCAAGCCCATTATATGGTTAATACTTGTTTTAGGATCCGTGTAGGATTAGTAATTAATTGTTGGAATCACAGTACTAGGTACACCATAATTTTGTCATTTCTATCCTGCTGATCCCAAAGTAAGTTGAAGTTTTCAAAGAGCAGTATTTTAACCATGTAGTTATCATGGTACTGAGTTAAAATTTGGGTAAATGTATCTAGCTTTGTCTGGAATGAGATATATGCATCCTGTATGAATTTGCAGGTTCAGATGTACATCCTTCTGTGATAGTAAGACTATTCGTTCACAGCGTGAGCGTATTAGGGAACATCAGAATGCCATCAGGAATAAGGACTGTGATAGAAGTGCTTTGGCAAAACACATTTTTGAGAAGGGGATGAACACACCTTTAGTTTCATGGTCATAGAAACTTTAAGTAGGTTTCCACGTTTGGGAGACCTTAACAATTTATTGGAACAGTTTGAGACAAGATGGATTATAAGGTCACATGCTGATAGGTCCCCTGGATTTATAATAAGTGTTTTCCTTAAGCCTTATTTATAGGCACGGCCACATAGATAGAGTTTTATACACTCTTTACACTTTATATGTTGTTTTCATATGTTTTATATGTTTCTAGATGTTTTTAATACTGTTTCTTTTAATATTGTTTTTCATATTGGTCTATATATCTATCCATTCTGTGGTTCAAATTGGGATACAGATAAAGTTTTTTCACGTTTAATTAATTCATCCATTTATGATGCATCTGAGTCTACTGATGGTTAGATGATGTAATCAATGATGTGTGACTATTTAAATGTTATGCTGTTGGTTTTAGAATGGTCTGATGAAGCACCTTTGAGCTGGTGTGAAAGCGCTCACCCATTAAAGTGTTTTTATGTTTTATCTGCTGTGTTTCGTCCTACTTACCATTTGTTTGCTGTTTTACCTTTGGGATTTTATTTGGCTAGTAGGACATTTAAACACTGAAGGCTACAGCTGTGTTTGTTTAGCATTTCTTAGACTGAGAATGTAACTTTGCAGACAAGCTGGGGGAAAAGAGGACCTCTGCTTACCAAGCAGGGCATCACTGCACAGGAAGGCGATACCCAGTGCTGCACATGGATATAAGGGAACCCATGATGGGCAGCTTAAAGCACCCCAATGGTGTCCACCAGTAACAGGGGAAGACACTAGTTCAGGTACATGGCCAGGATCAAGGGTTAAATGCTTTAAATGTAGCCAGGGTGTCATGTAGCATATAGATGTCCATGGAGGCAAGGTGGTGAACAAAAGGCGGGGGAGCCAGCAAGTGGGAATAACATTATGCCAGTGGCAAGTTGTCTAGAAATAATATATATCCTATTTTAGTAGGTGGAAAACAGACCACTACTGAGAGAGACAGAGCCTATGACATAACCACTGTGAACTCTGAAATGATTAAAGAGGAGCAGTTCTTGCTTGGGCAGTTCAGCCATTCCAAATTCCTCTGGCCAGGGATCACCTTGACTGGAAGGGTGAAAAATGAAGCAAGCAAGTAGGTGTGTTTGAAGATATCCCTGCAGATGTCTTGACAGGGGATGATTCTGATAATGCAGTGCCTTGTTTGCATGCAGTTACACACAGTCAGAATTGGATACAGGCTGGTGGGGCTGATAGCCTGGAGGAGACCCAGACAGACCACACTCCTGAAGCCAGGGCTGATGAGGTGGCTATTTCAGGGAGGGAGCTACCCTGTAGCAGTGAGTCTGCAGGTGAGCCACAACTGCTGGTAGGTACTGATGTTTCCGTGGACAGAGTGACTGCATGGGCAGAGGTGAATGGCAGTACCCAAGCTGACAGTGAGGCACCATTCTCAGAGGATACCAGACTTTCTGTGGAAAGGGAACTGGGAAGGGTCACAAAGATAAGAGTTGAGACAGGCTCACCTGTCAGACTCTAAATTACGAAATTACAGTGCAACTTAATTGACTGACACACACACACACACACATATATATATATATATATATATATATATATATATATATATATATGTAAAATCAATAACTGGCAAATCATTGTAAGGTAGAGTTAGAAGACTCCAGGGTGAATAGGTGTGCCAAAAGGTTACTGTGTGCTACAATGAACAGACTAAATTGTTTTTATCTCTTGGTTTATTGTTAGTGTCTACAAATGATAAGAAGGCAGTGTTGGCATTATGTGCAGATCTAAAGCCATGTTGAGTGGGAGTAAGAAGTTGTTCCTCTAGGTGGTGATGAAGTAGTTGCTTGTGGACACAATTTTATAAAATGTTGAAGAGGTGGGCATTATAGCAATAGGTCTGAAGTTGGCCATTTCAGTGTAATTATCACCTTTGTGGGGAGGAATGATAAAGATTTTTGCCAGTGAGATGGAACATAAGCTTCCTTATTGGACTGGTTGATAAATATTGAAACACGGTAAATAATGCAGTCCGCAGCTATCTTTAGAAATTCATTAAGAAGATTGTCAGAGGAAGGTGAGCATAGTTTGAGTTTACTCTAAGTATTTTATAAGAGAGGCAGGGACTGGTTGTAATGAAAAATCAGGGATGCTAGTAATGGGGGATAAAGAGGAGTCTGATGATGAAGGAAAAAATCCTTAGTGATGGCAGCTATACTATTAATGAAATAAGAGATAAATTGGGATGCTATATCTGTATGGATGTTATTGATGGTAGAGTCTGGAACTGAACATATCTCTGGCTGTATAATATTTTTGATGGACTGCCAGAATTTCTCAGGATTAGATTTTTGGTTACACTGAGGATCAGAGTGGTACTCTTTCTTGCTTTTATGCACTTGTTTCTTGACAATATTACAATGTTCCTTAAATGTATGTTTTTGGGGGTGATTTATGGTTTTGCAAAGATTTTCTAGCTTAGCTCTGTTTAGCACAAGGATTTTAGTATGTTGTGAAAACCAAGGCAAATGTTTGGTTTTGACTCTTTCATTCATGGGTGGCATCAGGTTGTATAAGATATTTAACAGTATAGGGTTACATTTTTTCACTGCTTCATCAGGGAGATCTTTAGGAATGACCTGCTGAGTGACTTTAGAATGGTTGTAAAGGTGTCCGGTTAAAGGTGTCCGGTTAAACGTGGTTAAGTTGTGATGACCACTAAGAGAGTATGAGAGTGTTTCTGAAGAGTTATATTTACTGGGGTAGGAAACTATTATCCAGTCTAGAGTAGAACTGGATTGATTGGGATTATTAGTGTAAGTAGGGTGATTTCTTAGTTTTGTTAAGCCATTGAGGTTGACGCTGGGTGTGAGCACCTTTGTTCGCAAATCTGGTCATGTTTGGTCGGGAAAAACTGTATATACACAATAGTACATTTGTGGATTCTTGGATTAGTTATTTAAGATTTCTGGATGATATTTTTGTCCTTTGGAAAGTAAAAGATCAGCATGAGAATTTCATTAACTATGTAAATAATTCTTGTGAATATTTAAAAATTCACTGGTAATTTTAGTGCTGATAAGATTAATTACTTAGATGCAAGGGACGGCTTGCATCTGTCACCACTGGGCTTCCGGATATTGGTTAAGGCTCTTGCCACCCCCATAGTGCCTTTTTTAGGCAAGGCTCAAAAGACAAACCCACCTCCTTAGAAAACAAAAATGGAAAAAAATTAAGGGTAATGCTGCTCAACGCCAGAAGTCTAAATCTCAAGATGCAGGCTCTCGAAGCACTCCTCAGTATGGAGAACATCGATGTCTGTGCAGTCACTGAAACCTGGTTCAAGGCTCCTGAGAGCACCCCAGCACTACCAGGCTATACCTTGTATCATGCTTTTCGGCCCCAAAACTCGGGCCAAACCAAAAAGGGAGGGGGTGTCCATATTCATCAAGGACACCCACACCTCCAGGTTAGTGGCAACACATGAAGCATCAGAGACCATCCAGGTGCAACTAACCGTAGGCAAAACTGCTATACAACTGGTAGCATGTTACAGACCACCCTTCCAATCTCAGGAACCCCATTCAGCCTTCCTGAAGACATTGGAGGATATGAATGTCTCATCAAACACCATCATATTGGGAGACTTCAACTACCCTAACATAGACTGGGTGCATTATTCTAGCCCTAACACCCTAGCCCAAAGGTTCCTGGAATTCATAAATTCAAATGCAGTGGAACAGCTAGTCACCTCTCCCACAAGGAGAGATAATATACTAGACCTGATCATCACAAACATGGGGACAAAGTGCTCCACACTGGAAGTATACCCCTCACTAGTGAGATCTGACCACAAACTAATCACCCTGGATATACATGTCCCACCTCCACCCCCAACACAAAAGACTACAGTGAAAAACTTCTCAAAAGCTGATTTTACACTTCTTAAGACTGAGATGGTATCCTTTAAGCCCACTGGGCCAGTGGAAACAACATCCCACAATGCTGAATCATTCACAAATGCTTTCTACGGACATCTCCAAGAATGCATGGATCATGCAATACCAAACAAAACCAAGACCCTCTCCACCAAGGGCAGGCATCCTGTCTGGTGGACCCCAGCCATAAACAAATTGTATAACAAAAGAAGGAAGCTACTGCACGTCAGAGCAAAATCCCATTAAGTGAAGGCATCTCTGATCAGCACTAGTGGAAAGCTACGTTCTCTCATAAAAACATCCAAGGCCAACTTTGAGAGAAAAATCGCTATGGACACTAAAGATAACCACAAGGCCACCTTCTGCTATGTTAGAAACCTGGGCGGAAACCCTCAGATATGCTCAGAGTTAGTTCACAATGACAAAAAATACACTGAACCCACAGATATTGCCAACATTCTGGCAGACAGGTTCAGTGCAAATTTCTCCCCTCCCTCACCCCCAAAAGAGGAAATACTTATCCCAGCTGAATGTAACCTCCCTGTCATCTCAGATGTCCAGGTGAGAACCGCCCTCAGCAAAGCTAAAAACACAGCATCAATGGGACCTGACGGTAACCCGGGTTGCATGCTAAGTGAACTCCAAGAGGAGTTAAACCCGCACATAACAATGCTATTTAACCTTAGCCTTACTACAGGATATGTACACTGGCGTACAGCAACAGTGGTCCCACTCCACAAAGGAGGCACCTCTACAGACCCTGGTAACTACCACCCCATAAGCTTAACCAGTCTGGTCTGCAAAGCTATGGAAAGAATCATTATGGAACTCATAAACAGAGACATTGGGGACTTACAGACACTTGGTCCCTCCCAGTTCGGCTTTGTAAAGGGCAGATCCTGCCTTTTGAACCTGGTTGACTTTTTCGAAACAGTCACTAGAGCCATTGACGAGGGCAAAGCAGTCCATACAGCCTACCTGGACTTGGCTAAAGCTTTCGACACAATACCCCACTCAGGCATCATAGATAAGCTCAACAGCTTAAATGTAAATCCATATGTCACAAGATGGGTTGCAAACTGGCTAAAGGATAGAACCCATAAAGTCAAAATCGCTGGAGCCATGTCATACGCAAAGCCAGTCACAAGTGGTGTCCCACAGGGCTCTGTCCTGGGACCCCTCTTGTTCGACATTTATTTCTCAGATGTGAAAACAAACATGGGAGGGTTGTGGCTGACAAAGTTTGCAGATGACTGCAAACTAGGCGCCATAGTCGATACACCAGCTGACACATACATCCTACAGAAAGGCCTCACTGAAACGGACAACTGGTGCCGGAGTCATGGCCTTAAACTAAATGCCAAAAAATGTATAGTCATCCCCTTTGGGAAAAACAAAGTACCCACAAATTATCACATAGACAGTAACCCACTGAGTACGGAAAAAGTAATCAGAGACCTGGGGACCTAAGTCGATAGTGACCTCTCATTTGACACCCACGTTGCCAAAGTGGTTAGAAAGACTTTCTACCTTGCCCACCTTATCATGAAGGGATTCACATCCAGATCAAAGGAGGTCATTGTACCCCTGTATCCTCCCTTACCAGGCCCATGATTGAGTACAATGCCCCATTTGATATGTACCTCACCCGGCACTTGCAACAGCTGGAGAGACCCCAAAAGTACCTCACCAAGAGGATCAAGGGTCTCCAACATATGTCATATGCTGCCAGACTAAAGAAACTCCAGCTCTATTCAGTAGCAAACTGCCTACTCAGAGGTGATCTGTGCCTGACGTACAAGGCCATGTCCAATCAGGAATTGATGGGCATGCTCCACCTCAAAAAATCCAAATCCATCAGAACCATGAGAGCTAAAGATTTAAATCTCAGCACAAATATGAATAGGACATGCTGGAGGGACAGATTCATAACTCAGAGGCTTCCCATACTCTGGAACAGAATCCCAGTTCATGTTAGGCAGAGCCCCTCACTGACTCTCTTCAAGAGAAATCTTGATGAGTGGATGGGAGATCGTAGGTTTACCACGGGGGTCATCACTGTGTCACTACTAGACAGAGGCACAGTAAACTAATTCTATTATGTAAGGGGGTCTTCACTGTGTCACTACTAGACAGAGGCACAGTATTCTAAATCTATTCTGTACACTTTTGTACCATTACATGGGGTGGCGAAAGCCACATCACTATGGTTAGGCTTATAAATGCACCATGACAGATAACCTAGTACTAAACTATGAAACTAAACTATGAAACTAAGAATGTAGAAAATTCTTGTTTTGTGTCCAGGATATACAGAAAGCCCATGTTTTCAAAGAACTACTTAGATTTTAAGAGTAGTCACCCAATACATGTCAAGAGAAACATAGTAAAGGGCCAGATGGTTCATATTGCAAGAATATGTTCCAATTTTTAAATTGTTAAGGTAGAAATGGGAAACCTGGTAGGCTTGTTTGTGGAAAGGAGGTAAACTTACTAGTTTGTGTTACCTATTTGTCATCAAGTTATAAGTGAATGGGGTTATAGGTACAAACCACTTTTGGGCTCCAAATTACAAGGGGAAGATGATGTGTTCATCCAGTCTAAAGATGATTTTTCTTTTTCAATGGTGTTTGCTTATAGTGAGAGCAGTGAAAAGATTGAGGCCATTGTTAAAAGAAATTGGTTACTGTTTAAAGAAAACAGAGAAGTGTTAGATGTTGTAGGACCTGAACCAAAATTTGTATACTGGACTAACAATAATATGACATTTTTATTAGAACACCCTATTTCTAAACCAGCCACCAATTTGAAGGGTACCACAAGGTGTGGTGCTTGTGAATACTATAGGTATATTTTAACCTCCCCTGTAGTTCATATTGAAAGGGCAGGGTTTGACATCAAGTTGGTAACAGGTACCTGTAGTACAAGAGGGGTGGTTTATGTTGCCATCTGTCAGGATTGTTTCGAGTTTTACATAGGTAAAACTGAGAGGATGCTGAAAAAGAGGATCTACGAGCACCTCTATGATGTTAGAAGGCAGGATGAAAACAATACACTATACCGGCATATTAAAATTAATTAAGGGGGGGGGTGACTAGAAGAATAAGTTGGAAAGGGCTGAAATTAAGTAGCAGATGTGTTACAACTCCACTGTAGCACCAGGATTAAATTATTTTATTTCCCTTAAGCCTGAATTAAAATATAGGGCAAAAAAACTTTGAGTAAATGTGCATTTTATATATGTAAAAAATATGTATGTTTTTAAAAAAAAAGATATTTGCATAATTAATCACATTATTCTTGTGATTGGTTGTTTGTGTTTTAAAAAGGGTGTTTTTAAGTATCGTTACAGTTCTGAGAAGTCCAGGAAGGACGAAAGTGCTTGACTGTGGATATATCTTTGAGGATTACTGCTACGTTTTATAGAGTAAATTTTTCTACTGTGTCTGTGATTAGATACTGGTTTTTAACAAACCCTTCGACTTGTTCATGGTTTCCAGCTACTCAGAGTGTTGTCCTGGTTCCTGGTTGTTATTTGCACTCTGCACCGGTTTGGTTTTTAACTGTTTGTGGGGAAACGACAACAGTTTTTGCCAGTCAGAATTGATGTCCCTCAGAATTATAATTTCATGAGATATTTTCTTAGGTACCCATTACAGGATAGACTGCCACCTGGGGGTATTTTTAATACAATGATACAGAAATACTTATGTTTATTTATCTTAAGGAAAAAGATGATGAGCTTGATGTTATTCAGTTTACGAGCTTAACAGATGTGTGGGTTAATGTTATAGTGGTTAGGATATATGATGGTAATTCTGCCTACTTTTTTTGTAAAGTCTATCCTCCCTAATGGTGATATAACTGAGAAAGAAGAATTTCAGAGTCCTTTACATGAGATTTAAGCCAGGATTCAGAAACTGCAAGTATGTTAGGGTAATGCTGTGATGCCCTGGCATGGAGTACAATATTTTTGTTATATGTACTACATACATTTACTGAGAAAAAATTTAGTTTGTTTGGATTTGCTGAGGGGAGGTTGAACAGTAGGGAGTAAGAAGGTTATGAGGAATGGAAAGGGCTTGGGTTTGGTGTATTTCATTGTTGAGTGCCATAATATGGGAGTACAGCTAGGACAGAAGTGACTTAGTTATGGTGATTTTTTCTGTTGGTTAAATTATAGCCCGATGTATGGGAGAGTGGCATGCTCTGAATATGAAGAATAGTACAGGACAGCTAGAGTAAATATTTGGGGCAATAAGTTGGGAGTAGCCATGACATGTACTGGAGGAAGGGAGGGTATATCTGGGAGAGATGATTCTTGTTGTAGTTCATACATGATATGGTATAAGCTGAGAAAGTGAGAACAGGAATAAAGGAAGAAGACTTAAGATGAACATGATATGTATGAATGAGTGTCTGAATAGCTTAAGAAATTAGAAAAGGATAAAGGTATTAGATGTTATTATGTGAGATTGTTGAGTGAGTCTGAAGAAGACTAAAAGGGCAAGTGCTGGGAAACTATTCTATAAGTTCATTCAAGTGTAGCAGAGAAATAGTACAGTAAGAGAATGGTAATACAGTGATAGTCAAGTAGAATATGTAGCATGTAGTTAGGGGTGAAGTAAGGTAGTGTGATATATACTTAGAAGTAGATAGTTTGGCACTGAAAGAGTATAGCACTTGGGAGTAGATGGTTTAGTGCTGATGGTGGCTGTAGGTGTAACAGTTGGTAGTAATTAGAGTAGATAGAAATCACAGGTTGATTAATGGGAAAATTATGGACTGTCAAGTAAAATTAAGAAGAGGTGGGAATTACATTTTGTGTATATGTGGATGTAGTGGGAGTGGGTTTGAACTTGGGGTAGGGTAGGGGAGACAAGTCAGCCTGAGCCCAGCAATGGTGAATAGAGTGCAACCCAAGGTAGAGAAGAAAGCCAGTAAACAAAATTAATCAGTGAAATTAGTTTTGTGCTTACTTAGAAAATATCCTTATGTGCTAAGGTCTGACTAAGAATTTTTAAACAAGTAGACTCAATCATGCCTTACATGTGGTAACAAGTAAGACTGAGAAGTTATAGGTAACTGTGGCAATAAAATCTCAGCTTAAGTGCAGTCACAGTATAGCATTACATTAAATGCAGAGCTTAGGTTAAATAATTGAAAAGTAAACTATTATAGTATAAACTTAATTTTCTATTTCTTTTCTTATAATGCTATGATATTCCCTAAATCTAATAAATTAATGAGTCCCTTACTTTATTTTAGATGAAGACATAGCAGCCGGGATAGTCAGTGATAATCAAAGTACTGGCCAGGTGGTAACAGTCTCCTCAATAGCGAGACCTATAGTGAAGTCCCCTTGGATGAGCCACGCAGAGTCACATTAGCATCCTGAGCCAGTGACATTCTTTTTATTTACTGCAATGAAAATATAGAGGGATTATTTCCTAATATGGGTGTCAAATACTTTTATATTACCCATATTATCTGCAGTACGACAAACACTGTCAAGCCAAATACAGCATTCTAATGTTCCACTTAAGAGGAAAGTTGATGATATTAATATTCTGTATAAATCTGGCAGTAGCATGTGTTTGCAGAAAAATAAGGGGACTACTGAATGAAAAAGGGAGAATTTGACAGGGGAAAGATGGTAAGACAAGACAGTTTCACAAAAGGATAACAGGAAATGTAACAGACTAGATGAATGAACTATGTGATTGTAAAGAGCAGACTGAAGCAAGTACGGAGAGTAATGGAAAGAACTAAGTACAGCAAGTAGGGACAGGTGAAACAGCAAGGTTGGAAAGGAGGATACAAAGAATAAAACTCTGGAATCACAAAAATGGATTGCAAAACCAGTTTAAACATTAGGCAGTGAGGATTACAGACTGTTTTAGTGCCAAGACATAAATGTAAAGTATCCTCTTTCATTGCTTCAAAGATAAAGTGCTTTTTTGTTAGAAAAAATTTATTGAACCCTCCTAGTGTCTACATATAGTTCATACCTTTAGCCAGTCAGCCTCATGATCCAAGTTAGCTTTCTCTGCAACCCCTCCAGCACCGTGACTTACAGTTTCCAATAAGGCATCTGAAAATGTGTGCAAGGCCTGTTAAAAGAAGCATTATCCTTCCAGTCCTTGGGATTTCACTCTTTTTGATATGTTCTCTAGCATTTAATTGCCCTCTCTGCTGTTGTTTCACATATTAACTGGTTATAACTACTATACCCTTATCCTTTCTGGGGTTTTCCAACCTGACTACTCCAACTGCATATTCTACCCACGTAATGTCATCCCCCAGCTGTAGCACCTGACAGTGGGAAGGACTGAATCAAAGCTGTCACCCCTTAGACCATGTCCTTCAGATTACAAAGGTCCCTCTGCATGCCTGGGCCCTAATGTGCCACCTCCAACCTTGGTGTCATGCATAAAGAAGCAGATTTGGTTTCCAAATCCAATGTGAGATCCAAATTTGAACATATAAAATTAGGATGAACCCAAGGCAGGCCCTATGCAGCAGTACTTATACTTATCAATTTTTCAGACCCTGTGATTGCCCCCCCCCTCATAATTTACCTTTTGTCTCATTTTGTACAAACATGTCTTTACCTTATAGGTTCATAGGTTCATAGATTAGTAGTAAGCTAACTGCCCTTGCAAGCCATTTTAAGCCTAGCCAATTATCCCTTGTGAGACTCGAACCCTGCACCTTGTGTTTGTAAGGCAAACATCTTAACCATTAGGCCATCCTCCCAACCCCTTCACCATGGTTTGCTGCTCACTTCTGTCACATCCATCTTTGTAAGCAGCTTGCGGTAAGGTACTGAGTCAAAATCTTTGCTAAAAACAGCCTTATGCCCTTTCATCTGAAGTTTTCTTACCCATTAATCACTACCCCCAAAGTCTGTGTCTGAAATAGTCAATATGCATTTTATGCAGTGCCATTGAACTTTCCTTCTCCCTCTATATTCGTGCTTTTTTCCACTTGGTTTCTCATTAAACTTTTCATGATCACTATCCTTTGCCCTTTTCTACTTTCCTACCTTTCTCTCATTCCTGGAAGGATGCCTACTATTTTCCTCTGACTACATATTTCCTCTGGTTAAAAATATAGCTGAAAAACTTAAAAATTCTCTTTGTTTAACCCCACCCTAGAGGCTTCCCACCTTAAGGGCATAGCTTTGCTCACATATAACCCTTTTTTTGTGCTGGCGTCAAATAATACGGAGGCCCACTTTGCTCTTATTGTCTCCCATGGGATCAGGACAGGACATGTCAAGGCCTGAAACATTAAAACCAAAGCTAGCATTGCTTACATTGTCTAGACATAATATCAGTGTCGGAATACTGGCTGAAATGTGTAGACTATATCTATGAAGGCATTGTTTAATTGGAGAGATCAAAGCATGTGATTGGTTAATCATAATTATACTAAGTATTTAACAGATGTGTAAGTGAAGCTTGTGGTACTCTGAAGATACCCACAGTATGTTTGGGTGAAAGCGCTTAGTATCTCTTGTTTTTACGTTTTTCGTATTTTTGCTCTGTTTATGTTTTTTGACTTGGAGTTTTATTATTATTAAATATAGTCCACGTGGTATCAAGTTGCCTTGTTTGTTTTATTAGTTGATCGCTGCTTCTTGGTTTTGTGGTCTTGGTTTGTTTAAGGCGTTTGTTCCCAGTTGGACAAGCTTGATTTGAATATGGAGCAATTACTTCAGCAACATTTAGAAATTACTAAACGCCTCATAGCTGTGTTACATGAACAAGGAACTAGACCTTTTGCTGGTATATCCAACGATGTTAATATTTCTCTAACTGACGCAGAAGAGCAACTATTTATGTTACATTCTACACCTGGTGCTACAAACAACCTTCCGTCGGCTAGTAATGGTTTGAGGGGTTCAAGTGGAGGAGAAACGAATAGTGGAAGAACAGGAAATACCAGGGCTGATATTCCGCCTCCGAACACCACTATGAACACTAGGGACGGTAATAAGGACAAGAATTCTTCGTTTAAACGGGTTGTGGACATTAAGGATATATTATCAGCACCTAGTTTCTCGTCGGTGGTCAAGTCTAATAATAATGACATGGGAAATTTAAATAAACAGTTAATGGAATTTGAAAAGGTACTGAAAACTTTTAAGTCATTGCAAATGGATAATGTTTTTCTTGAAAGGTCTCTTAAGTTAAAGCAGGTGCCAAAGGGGTTACGTATTTTCAAACTTCCCTTTGGTTTTGAGTAGAATTCAGAACTTTTCAATGAACTGTTACATTTGTTTGACAAAACTGGTCTGGACTTAATGAGACATCATTAAAAACAACAATATCAAATTAGCCAAATTGAATGAAACGTTAACAAGCTTGGACAATAGTATAAGGAATGACTTGTTATTTGAATTTAACAAACATCGTTTTGATAATATAATCAGAGACATGGATAGATTTATTAACAAAGGGTTGGAAATAAAAAATAATACGCTTTATAGGGACAGCAATGACTATGCCAACAAAAAGGCATATACACATTTTAAAGAATTCAAAAATATTAAACGGGCTAGTGAGCCACATACTGACATGACTGTTCCTACAGATGAATATGATGGTTTTGAAGGACACAACACAGTTCAGCATAATAGATTTAATTATAAAACAAAAAATACACATGGTATATCTAATAAAGGCAATGATAAAGTTTTTTTAGAAGAACCAGTGCTGAGGAGGTCAGAACGAATACGCGACCACCATCAGGGTCAGTATCAGCAGCAAAATCAGTACAGGAATGCTCCAAGGTACAGGACACATTCACACTTTTAAGTGATAAACATGATGGTTGTGAATGGTCCTTACCATGTTTAAACAACAAAAATATTTATGAATGGTCTATATCAGGTTTAGATTATTATAGCAATGAAACTATAGTAACAGTACATGATGGTGACCATGTTTCTAACTATGAGAATGGTGATGATGTAAGTTGTAACGGTAGTTTTGTTCCTAGTACCACTACGGATATAATTACTACTCAGCGGAGAGATTGTTGTTCTATAGTGGTTGATGATGGTTTTTCTTTATACAATTTTACAGAAATAGAATTTTGTTCTGATTATATTACACTTTTTAAAAAAGGTTTTACATATGTTCCCAGTTTTAAATTGGACATAGGTAAAATTTTGATTAATTTGAAAATGTTTATAAGACTTTTAAATCTAAAAATGTTTTTTGCCAATGATAATAATACTAGAATTGATCCTGAATCTAGTCGTTGTGGATTAAAAATAACTAGTACTTTTATACCTCCACAGAATCCAGTTATTCATTTATTTGAAATGTTGTGTGAGGTTCAAATACATACAGTTCTTAAAAAATCTAGAATAGTAGAAGACAATTTAACTACAGCCGAGAGATTTTGTTTAAGAGAGTTGACTAGTACTGACCAATATAGAGTTATGAAACCAGACAAAGGTGGGGGGTTGTGGTGATGTTAAAAATTGATTACTTAAATAAAATGACTAACTTGCTAAGTGACAGTGAAACTTATGAAAAGGTGTCTAAATATGAGATGTGTAGAGCCTACACAAAGGTGGATTGGTTATTATATGAGTTTTTGATGGAAGGTATGATTAATAAGGATGAATATGATTATTTATTGGTTAAGTTCCCTATCACTCCATCCATTTTTGGTATACCCAAAATTCACAAAAATATAAACAATCCTCCTTTTAGACCAATTGTTTCAGCAAAAGGTTCAAAATTAGAAACTGTGGCTCATTATATAGATGTCAATTGTAAAGATACCTTGTTGAGTTTACCGCACATCCTCAAGGATTCCTGGCATTGTCTGGAAGTCGTTAGAAAGCATGCAACATTTATAAACAAGGACACTATTATGGTCACCATAGATATAGTTAACTTATTTTCAGTTATACCACATGAATTGGGTCTGACTATGTTTGAGGCTAGTTTGTCAAAATTTAGTGGGATGCATATTGTTAAACGCAAATTAATTATTGAGATGATGGACATGGTGTTAACAAACAATTATATTTTCATGGATGGAGAATACTATAGACAACGTGCAGGTGTGGCTATGGGTGCCAGATGTGCACCCATATATGCTAACTTAGTATATTGGCCCAATGGGAGACACAAAGTATTTTTACTTCTAAGTACTGGTCAAAAATAATACTTTATTGTAGGTTCCTTGATGACATATTAATTTTTTGGAGAGGTAGTAAGGAAGAAATGTTAGAATTTATATCATTCCTGATACCTCATCCACCTTTCTGACTTTCACACATAAAATTTATGGCAATGATTGTGAATATTTGGATATTTTATGAGGATGACATAGAATCAAATATATTTAGGAAAAAAACTTATTCAAATTCTTTTCTACACTATGGTAGTAGCCATCCTCATTTTCAAAAGAAGAATTTGGTCAAAGGTCAGATGGTGAGGCTATCCCGTATTATAAGCAAAGACAATAAATTCATTATTGAAATGGACAAACTTATAAATATGTTTCAGGACAGAGGCTATCCACAAAAATTACTTACTGGACTGAAAAAAGAAATATTGTATAAAAGGCATACTGTATACAAGCCCATCTTAACATTTGAACAAGAAAATACAGTAATGGGAAAAACTGAATTAATTACGAACAAAAGGATGCATTTATTCTACCATATAATGAAGATACTTATGCAATAGTTAATATATTAAGTGAGACATGGACCAGTGTATTTGTTAATAAGTCAGAACTAACGAATATAATAGGAAATTACCCGAATATTACTTATAGTAGGGATAAGAATTTAAAGGAATATTTTGAGAATAGTTACAACAGTCAGGTATATAAAAATTCAAAAATGAGTAAATGTGGTTTTTGCAAGACATGTAAATATGTAAATGATGGTCCTTACGTAGCAGTACAAAACTATGGTAGATCTATTAAATGTCCCGGTTTTTGTAATTGTAATCCAAGAATGGTGGTATATTTGGCCTCATGTTTATCCTGTCCAGCTTATTATATAGGAAAAACTATTAGGAAGTTGAGGGACCGTATCATGGAACATAATAGGGACATAAAAAATAAAAAAGTGACCAACTCTCTGTATACACAGAGCATCAAATGCAAAGATTTTAAAAGGTTTATATTTTTTATTATTGATAGGATTCCGTACAATACAAGTAAAGGAGGTGATGATAATATTTTATTAGAAGTTAAAGAATGCCTATGGCAGCTAAGACTCAATGCCAGTAATACACCAGGCATTAATGAGCAAATTTCAATTCTAAGTATTTTGAAGTACAAGTCACATTTTATTTGAAGGGGAACTATTAATTATTTATATAAAGTACATTTTTTATCAATTACATACTGGTTGTTTATATAGAATTTTAATATTTCATGGTATTTAAAATTAAGTATTTATATATTAATATTGTCAACAGCAAAAGATAATGAGCACCAACATACCACTATAATTAATTTTATTTTATTTTTATTATTAATGTTAGGTATAAGTAAGAATAGTTTAACATTTTCTAGTTAGACTGGATTTTATTAACTCTTTTTTTCTTATTGTTTGATATGTGTAGACTATATCTATGAAGGCGTTGTTTAATTGGGGAGATCAAAGCATGTGATTGGTTAATCATAATTATACTAAGTATTTAACAGATGTGTAAGTGAAGCTTGTGATACTCTGAAGATACTCACAGTATGTTTGGGTGAAAGCGCTTAGTATCTCTTGTTTTTACATTTTTCGTATTTTTGCTCTGTTTATGTTTTTTGACTTGGAATTTTATTATTATTAAATATAGTCCGAGTGGTATCAAGTCGCCTTGTTTGTTTTATTAGTTGATCGCTGCTTCTTGGTTTTGAGGACATGTCAAGGCCTGAAACATTAAAACCAAAGCTAGCATTGCTTACATTGTCTAGACATAATATCAGTGTCGGAATACTGTCTGAAACTTAATATATACATTGCCGAAAGGTAGCTTGTTGTCAAGTCAGTTACTGTTAATTTCATTTTCATGACTTAATGCATTACTGACTATTGCTGCTAAGGGTTATACCTGGAGAGGACAAGTTCAACGTTTGTCCTGTAATTCAGCGTGATCCATTGTGGGAGAGTTTAGAAATGGAAAGAAGACTACAGAACCTAACTTGATCCTAGAGTGGTGATAGAATCACAGTAGAGACATGCACTGGTGTCCAAAGGTTTCTGTCCTGATGTATGCTTTTATTTATTTATATTTTTACACTGTTCACACTTCACTCTGTTAATTAGCTTTAAGTCTAAATTGGGGGTAGAAGGTGTATGTTCATGAGCCAGTGGCTGGTGACAGCCTCCTGTAACAATGAAGAGGGCACCATTTTTATTTTAGATATTTTGAATGATCAGCATCTATTCAGACTGGAGATTTAGATTATATAATCTCCTTGATAACGATTCACTTCATCTAATGGTATGGCCACAACTGTTGTCTTGATCAACTGGATAACAATGGTTGCATTCCATGAAAAGGCCCCAAACTCCATATGCCTAATATATAACACTTATCAAGTCACTTAAACAGAAAGTCCTCGTAGGTCTCCTCTGAAAAGGAACCATTATGTTCAGTTGGCTTACTCAGTAAATAAACATATCATAATGTTGACATTTCCAAGGTTTCATTTCCTAATAATCCATTCTAGAATATCACTGATCTGTCATTTAACATAATTGTGTTGCCTTAGCTGAAGAAAATACATTTAGTCTTTATATCCTGCAAGAAAGTAAATTAGCAGTTAGCAAACAAAATTCAGATTAATGCTGCAAATGTTATACATTCAGTGCATGCCTTCAGTTTAGATACAAAAAGAAATTCCATTTACAAATGCTGATACATGTTCTGCTGGCAAGACTTTCTATAATCCCATATCCAAGAAAAGAGATTTGCTCACGACTCAAGGAGAACAATTCTGCAAATCCACACTGGGGCTATTACTTCCCACAGATCTATATGTGGGGGAGTATGCTACACAATGTAAAAGGTACTGCAGCCTGGATACACAACCGCTAATAAAGATAACCACCCCTCCAAATCCAAGGTGGTATAACTGAGATGGCAGTTGTTGCTTCTTCTTTTTGCCATCATGACATGCTCTTGCTGATGTGACATTTAAATGCACAGATGAAATTTACCCAGGTTATGTCATGCATATTCTGCTTGTAGCTACTACTCACAGTAAGAAGATACCAGAATCACACACTGATGAAGTTCTACAGAGTACCGCTGAATACTTCCTCAGAAATCTGGCATTTATACATCCATCAATAACTCTTTTTTTTTCCTATTTTTGCACATGGGGTATGGCTGTCACTACAACAGTGACAATCATCTAGAGCCAAGATTAACACTACTAGCTGGCTAGCCCTCCCATGGTAAATCAGGTATTTATCACGGAGACAACACTTTACACTGAATGACAAACTGTTGGAAGACACAGTGTATGCCAGACTCAGAAATGGTGTTCTAAATGATTCACTGTAAGGTTTTAGGATTATTAATACATATCTGTTGAGAAGCTGAGCGCTCCAGATCAGTGGTTCCTAGACTTTTGTGTGTGTTGGCATCTCCCTCATAATCAATGTTCTAAAGGAACAACTTTTTTTTTATTTAATCTACTTGTTAATGAGATAAGCCCACTGGACAAATTGCTCCTTATCAGGGATGACCTAGTAATACCATTTTGTAAACTGACTTGCTCAGAGTCCCACTAAAAGCAAAACAAGGTCAGTGGAATCAAACCTATACCCTTGACTTTAGGAAGCAACTTGCTAAAAGCTCAGAAGCTTAATTAACCCTCTGCACTAGTTGCCAGCAAATTACATGCTTGTTATTTTGCATATTTTTCATTGTTATAATTATATTTTTGCTTGTTTGTAGCAGCATCATGACAGGAAAATACAAAAAAAAAAAAAAAGATAGGTCACAGCTCTTCTTGTCTTTTTAAGGACTGCCTTGATTTTGGCTCAGAATGCCTCCTTGTCCTTTATAACAATTGTGATTTTGTTGGAAAACAGTAATAGTCAAAATCACTTATCACTAGAAATTACAGTCATAGACTTTTATAAAAAAAAGCAGAATTTAATACTAATCTTTTTATTCTAACATTTTTTTCTAAGTAAAGAATACCAGTAATTCAAACAAATCTCTTATCTTTGATGTTTGTGCACCATCATTATTTGGACTTAACCTGATTTAAGGCTTAAGTGGCAGAGATATTTGTGGAAATGTGTTTCAGAGATGAATTTAGGAGATGGATTTACTGAAGCATAGCTGCAGTAGCTGAAATGAGTTGTTGTTCTTCTTTTGGCTTTTCTTGGTTAGGGGTAGCCACAGCGGAACTCCGCTCCGCTAATGATTGGCAGTAGATTTTTATGGTGCCGAGGTGCCAGCCCGACGCCCAACCTTCAACGAAGGCATGCCCATTCATGCATGTCTTTCGAATGCCACTCGACCGCAGGGACATGAGTACCAATCAAAATACAATGTTTATACTTATAGACAGTCAACATTTCCAAGTCCCTCAGTTCCAGACTAACAAAAACATGCAATATACAACTTCTACCAAAAATATCAAACAGCCAGACAGCAAAACTCATAGATGTGCAGGGATATGTTGGTGGGAGATTTAAAAAAATAACTTGCAGTAAAACAGTAATACTTGCTGTTACTGTTATTTGATGTTTGTAGGTTTGTGGTCTGATATTTATGCACTCCTCAGAAAGTACATGATATGTTTTATCCATAAAATTCAAAAGGCTGTTAATGCCTTATCGGACAATAGAAACCACCTGTGTTTAGCTGCACATCTGTTAGTATGCCTTACAGAAATGGAAGACTGAAACTCGGGATGGTGCAACTTCCATGACTGTAATAAGGAAGGGAAGATAGTCCTTGTATGGTGATGCAGTCAATGGCCCTCTTCTCTCACATTGAGCAGTGCCATCAGAACAATGTGCATCTTAACCAGTGTCCCACAGTGATTAATTGCACACAGAGAACTATCTGTGAAATGTCCCTGTGTGCACCATTTGCAAGCAGGAAGTCAGCTGTAGCATTATTTGTGAGCATTAGACTTCAGATTAAACCATATATTATTTTTTGGGTTTAGCATTCAGTAGGATTGTGCTATTTTCATTCTGTAGTAATTTTCTACTTAGCTTGTAATTTACTAT
This sequence comes from Protopterus annectens, assembly GCF_019279795.1. Classification (NCBI taxonomy): domain Eukaryota; kingdom Metazoa; phylum Chordata; order Ceratodontiformes; family Protopteridae; genus Protopterus; species Protopterus annectens. Next base: position 321,744,889 of record NC_056749.1, read on the forward strand.
AGTAATTTCTTATGAGTAAAATAATGTTTGGATACAAATGTATATTATAAACTAAAATAAAGTAATAAGAATTTAGGTTTTGTTATGTAAACAGAGCAAGACAGCATGACATGTACTGCAAAGAAATTCAGGAAATGAAGCAATGGTTGATTCTTTGGTAAAACAGTGACAAGGGGCAGATATAATCTAGAATCTTATTGGGATATGTCAGCCAAAGTCTTGATGCAATGAAGAATGGATAAAAAGGAAGTCATCTGAGTATCTGGGTGTTGTTTTACAAGTATACATGCCAAGCCGGGGTGAGGAGAAAAGATATCTGCTACAACAGCAAAAAGTGATTTTACAGTCTGGAACTTCTGTGGTTAGAATACGAAACGACCCTACAAATAAAGGTGCTAACATAATTAAATTATCTTAGTATAGTAGTTAACTCTCACTGCTGCAGAAAGCATTTTCTACACATTGCTGTAATCATTTCATACTCCTGTTAAGCTATAATGAAAAAAAATCAAGCTTTTCTATTTTGTTCGTTTCACTTGCAACTCTAAGTGTCTTGGAGTAAACTGGATATCTGAAGAACAAGTCATTTCACCAGTCCACATTCAGGAAATGTCCTCATTTTTAAAGTCATCAGTAAGAGGAAGAAGCTATTTGTGTCCTGAAGCAAGTTTTTTCAATAGAAAGAAGACTCTGGGAGCCATAGTGTCAACTCTGTCTTGAACATACTTAAGGGCACAATAGCAAATGCTGTGTGACAGTAGGCCAGAGTATGTACAACAGCACTGGTTTGGCAGCAAGAATAAAACATGATAAGGTGTAACAGCATCTTACATGAATATGAAGATATGAAGTTTCTGAGCCCCTGTAAATCTCTACCTGATCATCATTACTTGTACCGCCAGAAGCCTGGAAGCTGACAACAGGAAGGAAGACAGATGGGACAATACTGGGGTTGGCCAAGGATGGGGTTTTGTGGGAACAACTCATAAAATAATTTGGTATATCTGATTGTGAAAATTTAAAACACTGTGCTGACAGCATCCATTGCTCTGTTTGTTAGCAGATAAATGACCCAGCAGTATCTTTTACAAAATGATTTTGCAACTGAAATAAGGTTATGACTGTGGTTTTATAATATGTAAAATGGAATGTAAATTTATGACTGATGCTTTGACTATGTTTGCTGTCGAACAAGTATCACTTTTCTTGCTGACTGAGAAATTTTATCACATATCACTGCTGCGATTGTTTGATATGATTTGTACTATAGCCAAAAAAATATTGACACTGTTTGCTAAGTTACCACATCAGGTCATAGCGTGCAAACATATGAAATTATGTATGTAACAGTCTGTCTTGTGGTAAACAACTGTATTAAACCCTTAGCTGATGAGTAGTTATTCTATGCTGGGCCAGTAGTTGATACAGATTAGGGCATAGGTTCATAGATTTATAGTAACATTAAGCCCAGATACATACTGATAAGCTTCATAACAGCATGCTTGCAATTATATGCATGCATCACTTCTCTGTAGATAACAGGTCATTAGCCTTAATACCAAGCATGAATTTATGGTTACCCATGTGACCATCAAGGTTTGCTTTAAAGATTTTCATGGAAGTATGAAGTTTGATGGGCAGAACAACTCTTTTCCAGAGGCAGATGACGTGTTAGTTAAGAAATCTATCACAGCATTATGTACTGTTGATATTAAAGTGGAGTTTTATGTCCTTGTAGTGTGTATTAGCTGAGTTGTTTGATCTATAAAGATGAAAGTGGTCAAAATGTAAGGAGCCTTTCAAAGCACAAAATATTAGGCAAAGCTTGCTTTTCAGTCAGCAGATAATTTATGTATATACGCATTCATGTATTTATTAATTATTTGAAGTAATTCATTTGCACTCCTTATTTAGATACAGATCTACGTAATACTATTAATAATATACCTAGTGTATACGAGTTCCCATAGATGAGCTTATCCCTCTAGTGGTCAGTGCAAGGTATAAAATCATGTGAACTGGATCACACCATGTTGTTTACATGGGGGATGCATACCCTTCACCCCCATCAGTATCTAAATATACTACTCCTGAGGTGACATCAACTGTACTTCCTTTTTCTACAAGGTGTGTATTATACATACATTTTACAGGTGTGAGAGTAGAATCTATGTGTGCTTGGATGCAGGCAGCACACCCTCATTCAAAAAGTGCCTTAAAGTAGAATATTTATAAAGTACTTAACAGCACTCATATTGGGAGGTGGGAAGTTGTGGTTGGTAAATCAAGTATCAGTAAGTGTCTCTCTGAGAAGCTGAAGCACATCAAACAGAATATTAGGACAACTGTATACAGCTTACAAATGTTGCTAAATTAAATGCTGGTACAGTGAGAACTCAGGATCAGCTTCATTATCTGAAACATTAACTGCTCCGGTTTCAGTAACTTACTGCTGATTCCTTGAGTGAAGATAAACACAGGACTTAAAATATACTGCCTCCAAGGTCACGCTAACTCAGTGAAAGTTTATTTATAGACACATTCTGTGGGTATTTGAGGGTCTTGCACTCCAACACAGAAATGAGCACTGAGCTGTGAGCAAATCCTGAGCAGCTGAATGGCATGCAAGTAAAGATTATCCAGGAATTTAACTATACGGCAGATATCAGTACTGCAGCTACATCCAGAAGGGCAGTCCCTTTAGGCACCTTAGTACCCATGGTGTGCATCGTTTTTCAGGGTTTTTTTTATACCTGTACGACTAAACATTTAATTTATTTTGCAATGTGCAGTAGCTAGTTTTAGTCTGCAAATAAATAAATAAAGCAGTTTGACATTTCAAATACTGAATTACAACCAATTCCACTGACACAAGCGTAAAGTCCTTTGTATGACTCAGCCAGCCAGTGTTCAGTTTAAGGCAGAGGTGCCTAGTGGAGGTGATATATGGAGGACAGGCATACCTCTCTTCAGGGGAAAGAAGTTGTAATAGGGAAGTCATATGTTGCAGTTACTCAGAGAAGGGGTGATGCATTTTGTGGTAGCCCTGGTGCATGAGTCCAGCTCACCAATCCATGAACGTGTTAGCTTTCCTCAACGGGTCAAGTGAAGTGTGCATGTGCAAGAGGTGCAGTGATCCCTGCGGAAATGTGCGCTGTATATGCCTCACCCAAAGAGAAGGGACAAGACTTAAAGAAAATATTTTCTATATTGCCAGTGAGGGCACAAGCAACCCCTATTGCTGTCTGAATGATGCCTCCCCTCAAAAGCTGATGTGACTTGATAGTTGGCAGGTAGTGGAGTTAAAAGTATATAAAAAACAGAAGCAGAGTACAGAGTAAAGATAATAAAAATATATAAGTGCTGTTTATTTTTTGTTTATTAGTGTTTTACTGCTGTTACCAACTTACTATTTCACTTTTTGCTTGCATTTTCTCCTTTTTTTTTATTCCAGCTCTTCTACTAGGCATCAAACATCTCAGTAACTGTTGAAGTGATCCATTTATTCTTCCAGGACCAAGGCCTCTACTTCTTTGTTTGCTTTTTCACTCATTCCCCAGAGGCAAGGGTCAAGCATTCTTGGATGGTGTCATCGTTCTTGACAGAGAGCATGGCTTTTCTTATTGACCTCTAGCCACCTCTGTTGTACACTGTTGAAATCACTGTACAGGCATGCAATGGTGCCATGAGAGACATTTGACTGATCCACATGGTGACATGTCCCTCTTTGCCCACCCACCTACTGCAACAATGGTATAGTTTCAGCCCTGCTATCACCACAAGGGCTTGAAAACCAGCCATGCCCCCTGCACAGTCTCACTTCTCTTCTCTCTTGGAAGAATCAAGCAAACTGGCACGTGCTCATTCTTCTTCCATCCATTTAGATCAAACAGGGGTCTGAACCACTATTTGAACTTGTTACCTGGGTCATAGTTAGAACATTGCCCTGTTTGCAATGGAGATGATGTTTAGGTAGTTTTACATTTGCAGTTATTTTAGCAGTAGTTTAGTCATGTTTGTATTATCTGTCTGTGGGTTTCAGGAGAGTACTCCAGTTTCCTCCTGCATACCAAAGGCATCCCATAAGTGAATAACTGAACCTCCAAATTGCATATAGGTATGTACACCATATGTGATTATGTGTCAGAATCTTTCAATGGGCTAGATTCCCATCCTGGATTACTTTTTCTGATTTACATTAAGTACAGGGCTATGCTCTAATTACCCTGCAACCCTGAACTGAATGAAGTGGATAAAAGTGGAGAATTAATGTATGTTACCCAACTCCTTACCCTTTATTACATGTTTCTTTGGAATAAGGATGTCCCTTCTGCTCAGCTGGGTTTTCATACACTAATCAAATTTCTTCCCATATATCAAAGAAATACTCTGGGTGAAATGGCATGCCTTCAAATGGCTGATAGATGTGCACATTGAGTAAGTGTTTCTGTGTGCCCTGCAATTGGTTGGCACCATAATCAGGATTAGTTTTATTGCTTTGCATCCAATCAGTGCTGGAAAAGAGTTCAGCTCCCCCATGACCTAAATTAATTAGGAGGCTAACTGGAGTATGTGAGAATGAATTGTAAAAGTGTAATTTGTGTGACATTGTGAATATACATCCATGTGTCACATGATCATTTCTTGAAAAGATCAACTTGCCCATTAAAAATATTTAGTTCTTACCTTTTAAATGAGCAAATACATACAAAAACAATTCTGATGAATGTCTCTGCTAAGCACTGTTGTATAGATTCAATGGTTCAGTTAGTCTTAGAAATATTGCTTTGAATATACAGGTCTGGAATTAATACATCTGGCTGTTGCAGAGAGAGTGTGAGTGTGTGTGTGTGTGTGTGTGTGTGTGTGTGTGTGTGTGTGTGTCTGTTTGTGTGGGCGCGTGTGCATTCCATCTACTATGTAACTATACAATATATGTATAGTTTTCTTCTATGCAATTAATTTGAACTCTTCTGTTGCTTAAATTTCTGTATTTTTTGTTTAAGAAATGTTTTTTTATTTTACTTTGGGTGAACCTGACATTGATCAGTATTAATCAGTGCACTACAAGGATACCTCAGGACCAAAATGCACTAAACACAAATACATGGCCCTATTTCATGAAACTACTAACTTGAGTACACATAGTATCTAAATGCATATATTCAGACATAATCTAACTTCATGCAATAACAAATGTAAAATAAAGTATTTTTGCAGGGAAGTAAATTTATAATTCTTTTTCCAAGTTGCTCCAGACTGGAAAAACGAGCAACTGTTGTAAAATCTACATTATATTTTTCTCTTTTTGTTAAATGCTATTATTTCAGAAAACAGTAGCAACATTGTTACAAGGTATAGCAAGCATAAAACTGTGTGTGTGTGTGTGTGTGTGTGTGTGTGTGTGTGTGTGTGTGCGCGCACGCGCACGTGTGTGTAAATGCATTGTAACACAACTGCCAGACCAGTCATGTGATGATGATGTGCTTTACATACACTGCAATAAACTGTAGATTACTCTAGCTTGCTTTGTAATAGTTAATACACCCTTTTTGATATTCTGGGGTATTTTACTAGTTCCTTATTATCTCTTTCAGCTTGCTTAATTCTGTACTTTTGATTTTTTCCAGTATTAAACCTCTATAAGGCTACATGTAGAAATAAGCTTGTACTCACTGTGCTCTTTCAAAATAAACATATAAATACTGTACCAGGACATGGACTGTTTGATTACCATTTAGATATAATAGTTACAGAAACAATAACAATGCATTATGCGTGCTAGATGCCATTACAAAAAGCCCATAAGTCACACTTCCTTTTGCCATGCAATAACATTTTTTCCAATTGTTATAAAACAACTTTAATAGCCACTTCTAACATGAAATATTACTGAAGCTAAACCAAAATGGTTCAGTAAGTGCATCTGAATGCACATAGTGTAATATCAGACTAAGCTTCTGCTGTTATTTGACACAATCAAAATTTGTCAATAAGCATGCTAAGCCATCATTTAATCCATTTAATGACTCAGTTGTGAAGAAAATGTAACCACTATCCTCTATTCTATGTGCATGTTTTCTTTCACTGAAAGAAGACAATATGTGGATTCATTTAGGACTGTTCTGAAGTTTGCCTTACATGCCAGTGAACGCAATACTGGAAGTTTACCCAGAATGCTGATTAAGTAAAATAATATTTAACAATTACAGAGAACTAAACTGTGCATGTGTTTTCTCTTTCTATTTTAGTCATTTTTCTGTGGTAGAATTATTATTGTTCAATGATCCTAAACAGCTGAATTTAAGGGCATTACAAAAGCTCAGTTCCGTGCGATACAATAATAAGAAAAAAACACAAATATAAAAACATGGAAAAAAAGATGTGTTTAAGATGTCCAACTACATAGCGTGAGAAGCATTTTGTACTAACTACAGTTGACAGAAATCTATGGTACAACAAGTTACTGTGCATTACAATTACAGTAATCTAGGTGAGATGAAACCAGTGCAAGAACCAAAACAGATAAATCCTATGGCACAATGATTTTATTGTGATTATCTTTTTCAGGTGGAAAGAAAATAAGTTTACCACAGATTATTTGGACTCTGAATATTAATTCCAAGACCAAAATAACACCCAAATCATACACCCTGTCTATAGGTGTGAATTTAGTATCCCTTAAAGGCACACTTTGATGCATGGGGGGTATGGACTAAATAAGCAGACAGCAGAGTTAGCTATCAATAAATTTGTCTTGATCAAAGCCATTTTTTAAGGATAATTAATTGTACATATATTCTACCCTTGTTCTAAAAAGTTCAGACAAAATTAGATAGCTTCTGCAAAGCAGGATAGATTAGTCTAAAATTCCTTATGGAGTCTTCTTGTTAAAGAACCACAATTTTTCTGGAAACTACATTATACACAAAAAAATGAGGTTAATTTTGACACAGTCCATACTGTTCAGAACATATACTACAAACACACACACACACACACACACACACACACACACACACACACACACACACACACACGCTGTTTTTAGGAGTGTTTAGGATGCATGTTCTGTCCTTGCCATAATTGTTGCTGTTTAACTAGAGGACTGAATTTGTTATAAGTTATGTAGCCCTGACAAATGAGGAACACTTGCTACAATCATAAAGAATAGCTACATCCTTAATGTGCATTTATTTATTTATTAACAATGTGAAGTTCTTCCAAAATGTGGTCAAAACATTAGTGAATTAGCTGTAAACTGGTATACAGCAGAGCCCTGATTTATCTATGTTGTATGGCCAGTCAGCTTGTGGTTGAGTTTGCGGATGCTATTGGTCTGACAGCTTAGAAGATTAAGGCAATGCGCTGCTAATGAGCTTCATCCCACAGATCTTAGTTTGATTCTCTCCGTCTTTATTTGCCTGCCACGTACGTCTGAGCAAGTCACTTAATCAGATAATGCTCTCTGGGGCAGTGGGTTCACCTGGTTAAATAAATAAATTAGTTTCCGTGAGCAGTGCCCTTATTACTTTCCCTATACAGATGATCTGTTGTGGCAATTACTCTAAAAGCAATTTATAGTTTGCATTTTTATCAGGGGGGAGTGGCATTTTTGTTGAAATCTGCAACTGGATTTATCTGTCTTGTTTGTGTCAATTTACTATACAAAGACTTTGAATGTTTTGACTGTGGTTGCAGTTTTATTTATTTTTATTTCTATTTTTGATCATAGTTCTGCATATTGTGAATAGAATGAATTCCCTGATCCCCTGGCCAGATTTCCCTTAGTAGTAAAAATACCACATTGGGTCTCACCTCAAAAGTGGCTACTCGCTTAGTAGGACTAATCCGGACAACAAAGGAAAGAAAGGGGATAGCTAGATCGATAGGAAACAAATGGCACTGAAGAGTGGTTTGAAAACTCCTTTAATCAACCACCAATGTGCAATATATTGCGTATGACCTTGGAACAGCTTTGGAAATCATATATATACCCCTACCCATAACATTCATAAACAAAGAATGATGTGTCCTTTTCTATTTGTCAGCATTTTATCCAGCCTCTGAGCTAATTTATTTTGCACTGAAAGCAAGGAGTGGAAGTGAGTTTCTACATAGACTTACAATATATATTTCTGACTTCATTGTGCAAATTAGACAGTATTTGAACAGGGTAATGTTGAGACTCTTATGTTTAACATAGCGCGGAGCCAAGTCAAAGCATTCAAGTTCAGCTTTGCTGTGTATGACTTATCCTACTGCAATACTGCGGCTTTGTTATTATTGTTTATTATCTCTCTGTCTCCAATAAAGACATTCAGCCACTATCCCAGCAAGATTGCACAGTTATGAAAATAAACAAATACATACATAAAAGTATGTACACATATGGACATCTCCATGACCTATAGCTCATTATGGGAAAACCGTTGGAAGCTGTTTTAATCAGATGCTGAAATGCTTATTTTAATTTTGGTGTGCAAATTGCTGTTTGATTTGCAGTCATGCAAGGCAAAGCTATTATTATTTTTGGAAGGCTGAGTATGTGAAATTCATGCATCTGTGTGTTTTCAATAAGCAGAAGAATGCTGCCAGACTAGTTTACATTTCATAGGAATTGTGCCTTATTCAGCCAAGGTGGCCCCTACCCAGTCTCCAGGGGATAGATTTCCTCAGAAACTGCCAGCTGTGTCTACACAACTCAGCTGAGCCCATGCCTGACCACCACACCTCTTTTGCTTTACATTAGATCCCCTGCTCTTACAAACCCATACTTCAAAAGGTAATCCAGCACCATTGCAAAGCAAAGTGGACAGTTGCACAATCTCAGTATGATATCTTTTATTATTTTCACTTTCTCCAAGCTACGTTTTATTGCATGCAAGTTACTGTGTCATGTAATCTTTATCCAGCTACACTGAGCTGTGCCAAACCAGCATGTCTCTGGTGTGTCATACTGTGCCATTACTGGTGGGATTTGATAAATGATTATAAAGTAAGATGAAACCCACATTTAATGAGGGTTCTACTCCTCATTTGTTCATATCCCTTAGTCTGTTCTCTTAAGTGAGAAGGGTAATTTTTGTCTTTCTGTGCAACTACAGGTCAGTCCACTTTCTTGTAACCCCTCGACTTCCCCTCCTTGTCTTTAGCCACCCCTAGTCCTTCTGCTTTGCTTGTGTTTTACAGTTTCCTGTTTCCATGGCACTCAAGATTTCATACCTCTCTTCAGCTTTATAATCCCATTAATCCACTTTGGCCAGACACATTGCTGCTGTAAAGTCATATAAGCCATCCTCTAGGCACTCCTTATACCACAGCTATGTTTAACGCAATCTCTTTAAAGGGCTCATTAATTTAGCAATCCTCTCATGCAATCCAGAAAGGCTTAAATACAGCCATGGACTCAGCTTTTAAGTTATATTTATTACATTGTACTTATTATCACTTATACTTTAGCTGACCTTTTCTATACCTCTGTTCCCAAATTAACATCTAAAAAATCTCTGCTTAGCATTACTTTTATTTATTGATTTCATTTATTTACTTCTCTATTTATGAATTGATCTATTTATGAGTATTTCTATTTGTTAACTAGGATAGAGCACTTTTCTACATGGAGCTTTTTCAGACTCAGCCCAGAAGCACTGTCTGGTTATGTGACTTGCTCAGAGTCACACAGTGGGCAAATGGTAGCTGAGAAAAATCAAACCTAGGATTATAGGAAGCAGCATATTAACCACTTGATAGTCAGTCCAGTGCTCTGACTGACCATATTATTATTTAATTAAAAAAAAAAAAAAAAAAAAAAAATATATATATATATATATATATATATATATGGGTCTATTTCATAACACTGAAATTTCATAACACTGAATTTCATAACAGTGAGACAGTAACATCGAAAATTCAAAACACTGAAAACCCAAAACATTGAAAACTCAGAACATTGAAAGTTTGCTTCATAACATTGAAAACTACATTGCACAAGTAAATAAGATCTCCTTCACCTACACCACTACCTAAATAATAAACACATTTTCTACTACATTTCTGCAGGGGGGCAAGCCCCCCTGAACCCCCCATAAATTAAATATACCAACTCCAAGACTGCACTATAGAGGGAAAGGTTAATTTTTTAACCTCAGTGTATGGTGATTGTGATACAGTGAGGTTAGGAAATTAAGTGCGATCTTGGAGTTGGTATATTTAATTAACGGGGGGTGCAGGGGGCTTAGCCTCCTGCAGAAACATAGCAGAAAGTGTGTTTGTTAGTTAGGTGTTGTTATAGGTGGAGAGGGTGTTATTTACTTATGCATTTTAGTTTTCAATGTTCTGAGTTTTCAATGTTTTGGGTTTTCAGTGTTTTGGGATTTAGATGTTTTGGTCCCAGTGTTATGAAATTCAACATTATGAAATTATAATGTTATGAAGTAGACCTCTATACACACACACACACACACACACACACACACACACACACACACACACACACACACACACACACACACACACACACACACACACACACACACACACACACACACACACACACAAATAGATTATATATATCAGGAGCACTTCCGTTGGGTGTGAAATGACTGACAGAAAAAGAGGAAAACAAGCTAAACTAAACCTCAGAGGTGAGTTTTTTGCAAGGGGGCAAGCTCTCCTGCAGCTCCCATATGAGAGGACACCACCACATCCCTGAACTTTAATATACCACAGTCACACAACAGTGGAGAAAATGTGTGTGTGTGTGTGTGTGTGTGTGTGTGTGTGTGTGTGCGTGTGTGTGTGTGTGTATATATATATATATATATATATATATATATATATATATATATATATATATATATATATATATATATATATATATATATATATATATATATATCGAGTCAAATCTCAAAACAAAATAGTAGTCCACAACTGTTATCATCAGTTAGGCGTTCATTCCAGCTCCACATAAACTCATTGCCTAATTGTTCATCAGGCCTCATCCACAATGCCCCCTTAATGAACCATCTAACTCCAGGAAATATGACTTGTCAGGCAGAACACCATCACCACAATAGAAAACAGCTTCTTTATGCAGAACAGGAATTAATTGTGTATATTCCTTACTAAATTAGTGTGAGAATTTTAAAGAAACAAATTATATTTTTTACACATTTAATGGCTCATTCCACATTTTCAACAAATGAGATGCCAAAGTATAAATATAGCATTTTATAATTAACAATAATGGCCACAGCAATGTATTTCAAATTGCTTTATACAAATGCAGACTAGCCCTGCTAAGGTAGATCAATGACTGTTTCAAACAACATGAGTCAGTGACTTTTCTTAATAAACTCTCTCTCAATATCCTCCAATTATAGCAGCTATTAGCTGTCCAAACTTCAGAAGTCTGATAGGGATTTTCAAAAAAATTAAAAAGTAATGATTATAGTAAAAAGTTTCAGCTTGCAATTGTTCACCTCGGTTTTCTGACTGCAATAAAATAAATAGGTTCATAGGTGTGTACTAGGCTAATGACGACAACAGCCTTTTAGGCCTTGTCATGCTTCCCAAATTTCTGACAAGTTCTGGTACCCTTGATAAGTGTAAGCAGGGGCTTGGGAGGTAACAAATTTACAAGCAGGGGCCTAGGATATGAATCATCTACAGGCAGTCTGTGTCCATTAGAGACATAGGTGCCAAACGAGGGAAGAATTTGCTGTTCCTGTCCAATTGTCCAAGTTACATTTGAATTGGGTTAGGGAGAAATTCTGCTTCACATGGATGGAGACCCTGCTCCATAGAAGTAGTCATCTCTGGGATACATACCTGTCTATACAGCAGGTCCTTAATAAATGTCCCTGTGATTATGAGCTTTAAACAAATGTTTTTATGATTTTATTTTTCAATTGAGTGATTCACTTACTGGCTTTGATAGCAGCAAGGCTGCTTCATCAACTTAAAGGGACTAGCATAAGGTATGCAACCCCTGGCAATACTGCCATGGAATAACAAACACGCTGGTGACATTATAGCCTTCCTTGTCATTTACTTTTGTGACAATATTTTTTTTGTAAACTTGAGCATAGTTATTGACTGCAATTAATGACAATTATAACCAATTTATTTAAAATATGTGTGTATACCCAAGCATCTATATTATCTCTGTCACACAGTTTTCCTGCCTAGTATTTTAACATCTTGTAAGAGTGGACATTTTAAAGTTTGGCACTCAAAAAAGTGCTTCTTCCTTTTCTAAAAGACAAGATATTACTGTGCAAATTGTTGCATAACTGAAGATAGCTGGTCAGTCTATCTCTGACTGCTTTTTCTTCTGCTCTCTCAATGGTCCCTGACATTTCCAACCATTACGGTGCCTTCTGTGCAGAGTCTGCATGTCCTCTCTGTGATCGTGTGGCTTTCCTCCAGGTACTCCGGTTTCCTCCCACATCCCAAAGACATGCTGTAGGTGGATTGGACACTCTGAATTGGCCCTAGGTGTGAGTGTGTGCATGTGTGTGCCTTCTGTGGAAGATTGGGCACTGGGCTGGCAACTCAACACTGTAAAACTCCACTGCCAATCATGAGCGGACAGGTGATCCACTGTGGTGATCCCTAACCGGGAAAAGCTGCAGGTAACTGAGTCTTTGAAACCAAAAGATCACAAGCTAAATTCAGAGCTCCACCTGAAAAGAGTGATACTGCAATAGTAATATTACAGCACTCTTTGACAGAACAATGGAAAATGCATTGGGATGGTCAAATTTACATAGGAACCTAGAGACAATGATGATAAAAAAAGAAGCTTTACCCGCATTCTGTTAATCTTTTTTCTGTAAATACTGCTGATTCATTTTTAGGTAGTCATTTACTTTGTGCGACTGCTGATTATGAGATTTTGTAGATTCTAGCTTTAGAAAGGTATTCTGTTGCACTTCTTGCATTTAGTCTAAGCAAGTTACAGATGTACTAGACAATGAATGTGCTCAGTTCTATAGGAGATGCCTGTTCCCATTTAGTCAGTATACTAACAGTAGCAGGTTTTCTTCCTTGTTATGCCACTCTACCTGCTGAATGTACAATCTTCACTATAACAAACATTTCCATTCATTACCCCATTTACTGATTAAAGAGCCATTGATAGGGGAGGACATCCACCAGATCATCATCATAGGATTTATTATTTATTTATTGCATTTGTTAATCGGTAAGGTCCAATTGGCCTAGGTGAGCCCATTTTCAGTGGAGGCCCAGGAGAAATGCTCCACATACAGTTAACAAGTTGATACAAATACAAATACATACAGAACTAACAGGTAATACAATACAGTAACAATCATGGACATACAATTAAGTCAGATTTGAATGCAAATATGTAACAGAGTTAACAGGTTTTATGACACACACACACACACACACACACACACACACACACACACACACACACACACACACACACACACACACACACACACACACACACACACACAAACATTTACATTATGTAACATATTTAGCATTGTTAAAGGACTATATGCAAAGAGTTAGTCAGATAAGATTTTAGAGATTACTGAGGGTTTATTCAAGATGAGAGAGGACAGTGTTAAGATGTTAACAGTTAGAGATTAGAGGCAAGAGAAGAGGAAGATTGTCAAGGCAGGGCAATAGCTGCAATGGTTGGTAATGGTGAGAAGTAGAGGGAAGGCAGTGTAAGATGGATTGGAGTAAAGTAAACAAGTAAGACAAGTAGGGTAGGAATACAGAGAGGGTTAGGTGCCACACCAGCAGCCAGAAAGAAGTGGGTTAGAGGAGGAGGAGCAGTGTTTAGGGAGAGTTATTTTGGCATGAGCATAGCCAGCCAGAGGCGAGTTGTCCAAGAGACTTCTTAAAGAGAGCAGGGTTACAAATGGAAGTGATTGAAGTTGGGAGGGTGTTCCAAAGTTTAGAGACAGTAAAAGAATAGAGCATATGACCATCTGGGAGACTGAGGTTTTCTACTCTGAGCAGTGCTTTGTTTTCTGATCAGAGAGGTCTGTTATGGTGATACAAAGACAGTATATAGGAAAGAGAAGGGCATGCCGATGGTTTATATATAATTTTGTACAGTGTTAACTGTGGTTAATTGTGATAAAGTGGTAGTTCAAGCCAGTTTAGTTAGGTGTGCTGAGAATTTTGCATTTGTTGCATATTTGGCAACCTTATTGTAACATGAGCCAAGTTTGGTTTTCAGAGAGGACTTGATATTGGTGAGGATAGGGGCACCATACAGTATGGATGGTAGTAGAAAGGATGAGGCTAGGGCCGTTTTTGCAGTGAAGTTAAGGAAATAGTTGTGTCTATACAGGGTGCCCATTTTCTGATGTTTTTTTTGATGTTGCTGTGGATATGAAGGTCAAATGTTAGGTTTTCATCAAAGATGACACCTAACAGCTTGGTGCTAGAAACAATTTCTATGATAGTTGTTGTTTCTAGAGAGAATTTACTCTTTTATAATCTATCATCCTGTGTGGTTGAAATGCATGTTTACAGATGTAAGGGACACCACTCCTTGTATGCATGCTCAGTTCTGCATATATTAAGGCCATCAGACAAACGCAGCTCTTATAGTAAAGCACATACTGCTAGCCTATACACCACGTTATACACATTTTTCAGTACTGCATTGAGCTAGATGACATATCCTCCCTCCTTAACATAAGCATGCTGTAATCTCCATTAAAAACTTAATAAATTGATGTTATGAGGTACAGCTATGTTTTTGGAAACATATCAATATTACAGTACACAAACAAAGAGGACAACCAAAAGGCATTGCTTAGTGGGTACTGCAGTGGTGGCTACAAACTCTCAGCTAGCCTCCTAGGGTAATGATTCGGCCACAGCAATTCATTTCCTACCTCCCAAAGTTTGCCATCTATCACCCAGATTACTGCTTTGACCCAAGTTACCTACAATGCAAGAAGATTCTCTGCTGGCACAGCAGTGGGCCTCCTACACACCTGACAAATTAATTATAAGACTGAATTCAGTCTGCATGAGCTGAGACACAACCATGGCAGACCACCTTATGCATAAAACTTTTATACATACACCAAATAGAAACTACCATTCTGATAAGTATCACTTATGAATTAAAGCTGTTAGAGCTGCAAAACC